>NC_089743.1:76907470-77209970 GCF_040412425.1 Macrobrachium rosenbergii
CATTACTATCCATTCCTTCTCCCCTATTCCACAAGCACTGACAAAACAAATATACTGCGATCGAGCAAAAACCACCGAATGGGTTGTTTTTAAATAATAACCTCGAGTTGAAATTTAGTGCATCTTGGACTAGGTCATGAAATTTCCATGTGTCTGAAATTGCAGTTATTTTAATATTCTTAAAATGCCAATGGATTGAAACTACAACTGTTGTGACAAAGGTGAACTTTCCGTAATACCCTACTGAAAAACCGAAATGAACAAATGTGAAGCTGTCAGGGTTATTTCAGGAATCTAAGTATTCCTTAGTTGCTGTTATTATTATTAGTAGTAGTGGGAGTAAAAGTAGAGAATTAATTAGGATTAGTGCCAAAACGTGTCACTGAATTGTAGTATATTTTATCACGTTCTCTTACCTCCTCCATTCTTGTAGCAAAGGTACGGAAACCTCCATATATTTCCATAACCAACTGCAAAGCCCAACAGCGACAGAAGAAATTCTGCTTTATTTCCCCATGTACCTCGTTCGACCTCATTATCACCATCACGTTCAGAACGTGCCTTCCCCTCCACAGAGGGCTCCGCTGTCGCTGGTTGACTGGCCATGCTTTAATTTAATGTTTTGTTCGTGCCTCTCAGCGTCTAACCTTATAAAGATTAAAAAAATGAATTAGGTAAATTGACTGCACACACAATATATAGATGAATATATACGATTGTACATTATATAATATTCATATATATATATATATATATATATATGTGTGTGTGTGTGTGTGTGGGTGTATATATATTTATATGTATATATAAATGAACATATGTATGTATGTGTGTATGTTCCAGCATAACTCTGAAATGCATTGAGCAATTTCAACCAAACTTGGTATACATATGACTTACTATCCGGGAAAGAATACTGTGGGGGTAAGACATCACTGGCACTTAAGGGGGTTGGGGTGGGAAGGGGTGACGTGTAAAAAATAACCAAAAACGACAGATAGTAGTGTCTGATCCATGGTTTTCGAGGTCACTGAGATGAATAATGATACTCCTGATGCCCGCTAAGTCCAAGTCCAGTCCTGATAGGAAGAGGGGGTGTGAAAAGGGGTGGGAAGAGCTGACATGCAAAAATAACTGAAAACACAGATATTAGTGTCTATTCCATAGTTTTCAAGGTCACTGAGATGAATAGTGATACTCCCAATGCCCTCCAAGTTCAGCCCCGATAGGAATGGGGGTGGGAAGGGGTAACATAAAAATAACCGTAAACAACAGATATTAGTGCCTAGTACATGGTTTACAAGGCCACTGAGACGAATAGTGACACTCCTGATGTCCTTTAACTCCAAGTTCATCCCTGATTGATAGGAAAGGGGGTTGAGAAGGGTTGGGAAGAGGGTGACAGGTAAAAATAACTGAAAATGACAGATGATAGTGCCTAATCCATAGTTTTTGAGGTCACTGAGATGAATAGTCACTCCCGATGCCCTTTAAGTCCAGCTTCAGCCCCCGATACGAATGGAGGGGACGGGGTGTGGGAAGGGGATGACATAAAAATAACCGAAAATGACAGATATTAGTGTCTAATCCATGGTTTTCGAGGTTGCTGAGATGAATAGTGACACTCCCAATGCCCCTTAAGTCCAAGTTCAGCACCAATAGGAATGGATGGGGGAGAAGGGGTGAAATATAAAATGTCAGAAATGCTGGGCAATATAATTGAAGCAACTATCTTAACAGGAAAGGGAAAGGAAGTGAGAGAGAGTAGAGGGGTGTTTGGAGGAGAAAGAGGGATAGAGTGAGAGAGAGTTAAAGAGAAAGAGAGTTTATCGGTTGTCATTCAGAGTTTTCTGGCAGTGCCAGGTTGGTCAGCTAGTGTGTGTGTGTATATATATATATATATATATATATATATATATATATATATATATATATATATATATATATATATATATATATATATATATTAGTGGAATACTCACATTTCTCTCAGCACAAATGAACCTAAATTACAGGGCGGTCCCGGTTTACGACGGGGGTTCCATTCTTGCTCGCGTCAGAACCCGAAAATCGTCGTAAGCCGGAACATCGTCGAAAATCGTCAAAAATCATAAGAAAACCTTACTTTTAATGCTCTGGGTGCATTGAAAACGATGTAAACTGCATTATTATTGAGTTTTACATAAAAAAACCTTCAAATTATGATTATTCTGCCATTTTGGGGCCATATTTCTTCCGTCGGATCAGCATACGACGCGCCGTAACCCCGAACATGCGTCGTAGTTGTGAAATAATTTCTGATGAATATATTTGAAAAGCGTCGTAACCTCGGAACGTCGTAAGCCGGAACCGTCGTAAACCGGGGACTGCCTGTATTGTCTTCCAAGTCAGCTTCTCATTTGATATCTGACATCTAAGCTATGATCTTGACCTTGACATTTTCCCTGCTTTTATAGTTTAAAAGTTATGGCCAAGGTTAAATTCTTATTTTACCCTTGACCTCAGTTTGACTTTGACCTCACTTTACTAAATGACTTCATTTGTGGATTATGCATCCCAGATATGGAGGCTCTATCTCATGCCATTAATAAGTTACGGGTAAGGTTACATCCCTTTTTGGCCTTTGACCTCAAATTATATCTTAGATGTAACTGCACATCAGTTTTATTAGTGGATTAGGAATGCAAAAAGTAAATTCTCTATCTTATGTAGGTAAAATTTTATGTTGAAATTAGTCACTTTAACCTTTGACCTGTAAATGACCTTACCCTTGTCCTCACTGTGCACTTCAGCATCAGTAATTTATTATGCAAGCCAAATATGAAAGTCTCTGTCTTTTATAGTTTAAAAGTGATGGCTAAGTTTAAATTTCTATTTGACCGTTGACCTGCAAGTATTACACTGATTCCACATTGCACAGTGGCTTCATCAGTAAGTATGCTTGCCAAATGTGAAGTCTCTTTCTTGTAAAGTACAAAAGCCACAGCCAAGGGTAAATTCTTATCTTATCTTTTATGTGTAAATACCTTCACTCTGCACATTTGCATTATTAATGGATTATAGCTGCTGATCTAAAGTCTGTACGTAGTGTAGCTCAAAATTTATGGCGAAGGTTATCCAATTGACTTTTGACCTCTTAATATGTATGGCCTTGAACACTCTTTTAATGCATTTCAAACAATTCTTTTGCCCAAAAAGTTGCATTGTTATATATATATATATATATATATATATATATATATATATATATATATATATATATATATATATATATATATATATATATATATATATATATATATATATATATATATATATATATATATATATATATATATATACACACACATACATACATATACATACTGTATATATATACACGCACACATATATATGTATTATATATAAGTGAGTCCCACAGAAAAATGACAGGCAGAATTTCAGTACCAAGCGCTTTCACGTTTATTAGCGCATTGTCTGGGCACAAATGAGGCACAGATGAAAAGGTTACAAAGTAAACAAAAAGAGCGAGAATACCAGATGGTCAGTTGTCAGAGGGTAATAAACAGAAAGATAATCCGGGATCAAGCGGTCGCAAACTAAAACCATAGACCTAACTACAAGAGATACGGAAGTTTAGCCATACAAAATCCAAAAACATGTATAAAATTAAATATCAGATGGTTAATTGCCCTGGTTAAGTATATGGTTTTAGTTTGTGACCGCGTGATCCCGGATTATCTTTCTGTTTATTACCCTTTGACAATAAATTAACCATCTGGTATTCTTGTTCTTTTTGTTTGCTTTGTAACCTTCTTTTCATGTGTGTCTCATTTGTGCCCAGAAGATGTGTTAATAAACGTGAAAACGCTTGGTACTGATCTTCTACCTGTCATTTTCCTGTGGGATGCGCTTATACTCTGAAGTCATTTTTTAAGCATATATAGTGTGTATATATATACACACATATATATATACATGTGTGTATATGTATGTATATATGTATTATGTATATATATATATATATATATATATATATATATATATATATATATATATATATATATATATATATATATATATATATATATATATATCTGTGTATATATATATATCTGTATATATGTATGTTTATGTGTATTGTATGTATATGTAACATTTACTTTTCATTAATAAAAAATTATAATAGTAACTGACACATTCATACTCTTGTTAACTGCGAAATTGCATCTGAAGCCCCATGCAAAACGATTCCACAATATCAGCTGCTTCATGCAACTACAAAGAAAACTCCTCAGCAGTGGACTGAAACTGCCACCTCTTTCCAGCCATCTGTCTAGGTGTTGCTATGTCGTTTTATCCTGTTCCATCCTAATGTTTTGCAGATTGTACACTTTTCACCGACATATTGCCCTACATTCTTTTCACATGATCAGCTCATCTCAAAACACTTATCCATCCTTTCGCCTTTTCTGACCTTTTTATCACTTCTACATATCTCCCCATTTCTCATACTTCTAATTCTTTTTATGCCACTTACATTATGCAAGGAATTCATCTTAACGGGTCCAATCTTTTTCTTTAATTTGTATTTGGCATCAGTACACAACTTCTATAATGGAGAGTTGACTCAACAATCCCTTCACACACTCCAACCTTGACTTTTATAGACAATCCTAATCCTGCTATCTTCCTTCTTTGCCCAAAAAATTGCATTATATAATATATATATATATATATATATATATGTGTGTGTGTGTGTGTGTGTGTGTGTTTGTGTGTGTGCGTGTGTGTGTGTATGTATGTGTGTGAATCCCACAGAAAAATGACAGGCAGAATTTCAGTACCAAGCGCTTTCACGTTTATTAATGCATCGTCTGGGCACAAATAAGAAACAGATGAACAGGTTACAAAGTAAACAAAAAGAGCGAGAATACCAGATGGTCAGTTGTCAAAGGGTAATAAACAGAAAGATAATCCGGGATCAAGCGGTCACAAACTAAAACCATAGACGTAACGACTCCAACCTTGACTTTTATAGATAATCCTAATCCTGCTATCTTCCTACATCTCTCATCCTCCCATCGGCCATAATATTAACTCCCAAATACCTGCATGAGTTAACAGCTTCCGGTCATACTCCATCGACATTAAGGTTCATTGTTCCGTCTCTTGGTGTTTATATTCTCCCATAACTTTGCTCATGCTCATATTCACACTTAACTCCTCTTGCAAACACTTTCACTGTTTTTCTGCAGTTTTCTTCTGTCATCACTCAGTATTTTATCATCTGCACACATCAACCATTGTACACTAATTTTCTTACCCTACAACTTTTTACCTATGTCTAACGTACTTTCTCACATTATTTCCCTACATAAAGACATTAAATACCAAGTAGACATCATAACCTTGCCGCTGACCCCTTTTTACACCAAAGAAATCTCTCTCCATTTGCGTCTTCTCATATATGCATTTCTGTCATAAAAATTTTAAATTGTTCACAACTATTTATTTTCAGTATAATACATCATCACCACCCTTCATATTGCCTCTGTCGATTCTACCACAAGAATTTTCAAGGTCTGCGCACATGTACCACTTTGCCCTGTACTTTTGAATTTTCTACGTGAATTTTTTGTAATAATTGCCTGATATATCCTTGTCTAGACCCACACTGTTTTTCCTCATCAGTCCTGACATTGCTTACTTTCTTAACCAAAACCCTATCATAAACCTTCCCTAGTATACCAAGTACTGCTATACCCTATAAGTCGCACAGTCTTCTCTATCACCTTTATCTTTATACAGTGGAATAGTTATGCTTCTTACCCACTCCTTTGAACCTGTCAGACATAACATTATAAGCCATAATAAACATTTTTATCGTAGTTTCACCACTGCTTTGGTACATCTCATTTATAATTACATCAGCTCCTGTTATCTTTCCAAATTCAATCTTAATTGTTCATTTCCATGAATATTCTCAAAAAATACACTAACCCTTTCCACTTTTGTTTCATTCATTTCTTCCTTTTCTAACTTCTACTTTGAACAACTCTCCAAAATACTCAGCCCATCGACCCAGAACTGAATTCATTTTGTACATCACTTAATATATATATTTTGTTGTGAAATCTATTTGATCATTAACCTTTCTCTCTGCATTTACTTTTTATTCGCTCTAAAATTCATTGTCAAATTCACCCTTCAGTTTTTTTTTAATTGCCTTCATATTTTAACTTTCTAGATTGCCCCCACCATCCTCCGGCCTTCCTACACAAGATCTCCTCCAGCTGGCAGTTGCACCATAGTCTATTTATGTTTAACTGAACCTCTCATTTCTCATCCCACCACATACTGTTTTTAGCCCCTCTTCCAGTCCACAAAAACTCCCTGCTGAATGTGTGACTCCATTCTCAAATTTTACATACGCATTCAACCTATGCATCTTTATTTCTAGCTCATTTTTCAACCATGTTCTCCTTTTATGCTTTACTCACTTTTTTATTACAAAATCACTTTCTGATGTTTACAGCCACATCTCCCCCCCCCCCCAAGTCGTCCTAACTTCTTCATCTGTTTAGTCCTACTAATGGTTAGCTGTTCCTTTTCTCATCTTTACATCCATCATCTTGTCCAACAGATCTGTACAGAGACCTAGTCTCTGCCCTTTTCCTCACCATTTTCTATGCTGTAAGTATATTAATGTTCTTTGAAAACCATGTATTTCCAATAATCAAGCCCCTTTTATGTACACCTCTGTTTGTTCTCATTCATTCCCGGAACTCCATACCTTCCAAAATTGCTATCTTTTTCTCTCTCATCGTAAATTCCTACCCTTGCATTTATCTTACTTAGCAAAACCACCCTTTCGTATTCTCTAGACCCAGCAGATACTTTAAAAAATACTCTCTTTCTCTTTCATTCTTTTTCATTAATGAACCATAACGCCCTTTTGCCTGCCATATTAATCCATGTTGTCCTCCAACTAACACATTTCAGCTCTAACTATCACCCGTCTTTTCGAGACTACAAACACTACCGCCGTTCCCTAGCTCTACATCTTTCGGATACCTTAGACACAGTCACTCTTTGTACCTCCCATTCCTGTTCACACTCCCCTTCCATGTTGAGCTCAATAGTTGCCTTATATATATGTTTACACAATTTTTTTTAACTTCAAGGTTTTCCTTGTAGAGGGTGGGACGTCAGAAGTTTTTACCATTCAGTTTTAAGCATATTTATGGGTTGAGGTTGCTAGGCTAATGCACTACCTTTGCTTGTACAAGGAGCTAGTATATGCTGACAGCAAGTACTAATCAGGTCCATCGTTGCTTAAATGTCATAGAAAACGTTTGCTCTTTGACTCTCACACTTTATTACAATTATTTCACAAACAGCGCTTGATTTTCAGACAGTCTTCCTCATTTTATGATACCATGGTTCTTAAGGTACATGTACACTGTAGATTAAAATCTAGCTAGACCTGGCTTCCTCTAGTGAGACTAACCTAAAGTGTGTGTACACTACACCATAATTTGCTCTCCCTAGAGCTTCGATAGAGTGGCGGTAGATTGAGTCTAGCGAGACTGCTCTGCCGTAGAGTATACTGGAGTGTGTTTGACCAGGAAGTCTCTCTCAGTCAGACTTGAAAGAATCAGTGGTGAGATGTCACAGTCCAGGTACCTAGTTGCTGCAGCTGCAACATTGGTCATGAAAGCGTTAAAGAATTCCATTGCCATTAGAATTTTTCACAGTCGCATCATTAGTCCCCGTGCCACTTTTCTTCTGTTTTTATTTCTCTCATTTCGCCGTTCATTTGGCAAGGCAGATTTGCCACTCTCGTGTGATATCTGATGCTGGAATATTTAATGTCTTTGCTATTTCTTTTATAGCAACTGGCTTCTTTTCTTTATTGCGGTACTGCAGCAACGACACATTCCAGAGTTCTGGGAACCTTTCATGTTGCTGTATTAATGACATTGTCTGATCACTATCCCATTGCCATTGACATTGTCTGATCACTATCCCATTGCCATTGACATTGTCTGACACTATCCCATTGCCATTAACATTGTCTGATCACTATTCCATTGCCATTGACATTGTCTGACCACTATCCCATTGCCATTGACATTATTTGATCACTATCCCATTGCCATTGACATTGTCTGATCACTATCCCATTGCCATTGACATTGTCTGATCACTATCCCATTGCCATTGACATTGTCTGATCTATCCCATTGCCATTGACATTGTCTGACACTATCCCATTGCCATTGACATTGTCTGATCACTATCCCAATGCCATTGACATTGTCTGACCACTATCCCATTGCCATTGACATTGTTTGATCACTATCCCATTGCCATTGACATTGTCTGATCACTATCCCATTGCCATTGACATTGTCTGATCACTATCCCATTGCCATTGACATTGTCTGATCACTATCCCATTGCCATTGACATTGTCTGATCACTATCCCATTGCCATTGACATTGTCGATCCCTATCCCATTGCCATTGACATTGTATGATCACTATCCCATTGCCATTGACATTGTCTGATCACTATCCCATTGCCATTGACATTGTCTGCCACTATCCCATTGCCATTGACATTGTCTGATCACTATCCCATTGCCATTGATATTGTTTGATCACTATCCCATTGCCATTGACATTGTCTGATCACTGTCCCATTGCCATTGACATTGTCTGATCATTATCCCATTGCCATTGACATTGTCTGATCACTATCCCATTGCCATTGACATTGTCTGATCACTATCCCATTGCCATTGACATTGTCTGACACTATCCCATTGCCATTGACATTGTCTGATCACTATCCCATTGCCATTGACTTGTCTGACACTGTCCCATTGCCATTGACATTGATCATTATCCCATTGCCATTGACATTGTCTGATCACTATCCCATTGCCATTGACATTGTCTGATCACTATCCCATTGCCATTGACATTGTCTGATCATTATCCCATTGCCATTGACATTGTCTGACACTATCCCCATTGCCATTGACATTGTCTGATCACTATCCATTGCCATTGACATTGTCTGACCATTGTCTGATCCCATTGCCATTGACATTGTTTGATCACTATCCCATTGCCATTGACATTGTCTGATCATTATCCCATTGCCATTGACATTGTCTGATCATTATCCTATTGCCATTGACATTGTCTGATCACTATCCCATTGCCATTGACATTGTCTGACCACTATCCATTGCCATTGACATTGTTTGATCATTATCCCATTGCCGTGACATTGTCTGATCATTATCCCATTGCCATTGACATTGTCTGATCATTATCCCATTGCCATTGACATTGTCTGATCACTATTCCATTGCCATGCCATTGACATTGACTGATCACTATCCCATTGCCATTGACATTGTCTGATCACTATCCCATTGCCATTGACATTGTCTGTTCACTATCCCATTGCCATTGACATTGTCTGATCATTATCCCATTGCCATTGACATTGTCTGATCACTATCCCATTGCCATTGACATTGTCTGACACTATCCCATTGCCATTGACATTGTCAGATCACTATCCCATTGCCATTGATATTGTTTGATCACTATCCCATTGCCATTGACATTGTCGATCACAATCCCATTGCCATTGACATTGTCTGATCATTATCCATTGCCATTGACATTGTCTGATCACTATCCCATTGCCATTGACATTGTCTGATCACTATCCCATTGCCATTGACATTGTCTGATCACTATCCCATTGCCATTGACATTGTCTGACACTATCCCATTGCCATTGACATTGTCTGATCACTATCCCATTGCCATTGACATTGTCTGACACTGTCCCATTGCCATTGACATTGATCATTATCCCATTGCCATTGACATTGTCTGATCACTATCCCATTGCCATTGACATCGTCTGATCACTATCCCATTGCCATTGACATTGTCTGATCACTATCCCATTGCCATTGACATTGTTTGATCACTATCCCATTGCCATTGATATTGTCTGATCACTATCCCATTGCCATTGACATTGTCTGACCACTATCCCATTGCCATTGATATTGTTTGATCACTATGCCATTGACATTGTCTGATCATTATCCCATTGCCATTGACATTGTCTGATCATTATCCTATTGCCATTGACATTGCCTGATCACTATCCCATTGCCATTGACATTGTCTGACCACTATCCCATTGCCATTGACATTGTTTGATCACTATCCCATTGCCATTGACATTGTCTGATCATTATCCCATTGCCATTGACATTGTCTGATCATTATCCCATTGCCATTGACATTGTCTGATCACAATCCCATTGCCATTGACATTGTCTGATCACTATCCACTGCCATTGACATTGTTCGATCACTATCCCATTGCCATTGGCTGACATTGTCTGATCATTATCCCATTGCCATTGACATTGTCTGATCATTATCCCATTGCCATTGACATTGTCTGATCATTATCCCATTGCCATTGACATTGTCTGATCACTATCCCATTGCCATTAACATTGTCTGATCATTATCCCATTGCCATTGACATTGTCTGATCATTATCCCATTGCCATTGACATTGTCTGATCACTATCCCATTGCCATTGACATTGTCTGACCACTATCCCATTGCCATTGACATTGTTTGATCATTATCCCATTGCCATTGACATAGTCTGATCACTATCCCATTGCCATTGACATTGTCTGATCATTATCCCATTGCCATTGACATTGTCTGATCACTATCCCATTGCCATTGACATTGTTTGATCACTATCCCATTGCCATTGATATTGTCTGGTCACTATCCCATTGCCATTGACATTGTCTGATCACTATCCCATTGCCATTGACATTGTCTGATCATTATCCCATTGCCATTGACATTGTCTGACACTATCCCATTGCCATTGTCTGATCATTATCCCATTGCCATTGACATTGTCTGATCATTATCCCATTGCCATTGACATAGTCTGATCACTATCCCATTGCCATTGACATTGTCTGATCACTATCCCATTGCCATTGACATTGTCTGATCACTATCCCATTGCCATTGACATTGTCTGATCACTATCCCATTGCCACTGACATTGTCTGGTCACTATCCCATTGCCATTGACATTGTCTGATCACTATCCCATTGCCATTGACATTGTCTGACACTATCCCATTGCCATTGACATTGTCTGATCACTATCCCATTGCCATTGACATTGTCTGATCACTATCCCATTGCCATTGACATTGTCTGATCACTATCCCATTGCCATTGACATTGTCTGACCACTATCCCATTGCCATTGACATTGTTTGATCACTATCCCATTGCCATTGACATTGTCTGACACTGTCCCATTGCCATTGACATTGTCTGATCATTATCCCATTGCCATTGACATTGTCTGATCACTATCCCATTGCCATTGACATTGTCTGATCACTATCCCATTTCCATTTTTCATTGGATATCATTTTACTCACGTTGTACAGCAGTTCTCTCCCCAGATCGAAAAAATCTATTCAAGTCCACAAATAGATGGAGAGCAGTCTCGGCACGTGCTCACCGCTTCATGTCCACTATACAGCACTAGCTAGATTAAAATAACTCTACTGAAATCGGAGATTAAGTTTAGCTAGACCACTCTCACTGTTGTTTACACTATTTAGAGAGCTCTAGCTAGACCAAATCTAACTAAAATATCTATAGTGTACACATACAACCTCTGTCAGCTTCCTTTGGAACCCTTTCTAGCATCAACATTATCACATTTTCGCCATCTCACGTCATCATTTCACTTGCAACCCCATCAGTTAGTTCTCAGGGCGTTTTTGAAGCATCACAAACTAAATTTTACATTATCCTCTTTTATCATTCACATACCATATACCTCCATCCTCCACCTTCAGCAACTTTGCCCAACACGTACTCTTTATATAGAGATAGAGTCGTTTCAAACATCATCTCCATTTTTATCTCACTCTACGATCCATTTTCTCATCAGCCTTTCTTATGCTTTTACTTTCTTCATGTACAACAAAACATGAAAATGAAATGTAAATGTAAATTTACTAAAATACAAATCCCTTATTATACCGACTGGTTTACTAATCACTTGTTTAAACACTTCAAATTATTGCAATACCTGTTAACTGCAGTTCTGGCCATTACCAAAAAGTACCTTATTCCTGAAAAGGCACCTGTTTCACGCATACACACACACTGCTACGATGCTAAATGTTAGATCTCACAAAAGTTATCAAAAGGAGTGACCGAAAACTAATTACTTTACGTTACTTAATAATTTAACTTTTTTTAAGAGAGAGAGAGAGAGAGAGAGAGCCAGCACAAAAGGTCTCTAGAGTCAGAATGACAAATTAATCAGCTCTTCGTTGGGCGAGTCGGTAGAGTTGTGGCCTAGCATTCGCTAGGTCCGAGTTCGAGTCTCCAACCGGCTAATGAAGAGTTAGAGGAATTTATTTCTGGTGATAGAAATCCATTTCTCGCTATAATTCGGATTCCACAATAAACTGTAGGTCCCGTTGCTAAGTAACCAATTGGTTCTTAGCCACGTAAAATAAGTCTAATCCTTCGGGCCAGCCCTAGGAGAGCTGTTAATCAGCTCAGTGGTCTGGTAAAACTAAGGTATACTTAACTTTTACTTTTGCAATAAAAAATCAAAACTCCGTAGAATATTCTATCGAAGCTAGATGACGTCACCGTAAATGCAAAAACGTTCTGGACCAAAGCTGACGTGGCTGCTCGGGACACGTCCAGAATCTATATGGGGTAATAGCCATGCGTTTTTGTGCAGTACTTCCCATCCACCCCCTCGATCTTAAGACAGAATAGTATGTTGAGAAACCTACGTGGCCCTCTGACAAAAGATGATTGAACAATACTTATGCACGAATACCTTGGCCGATTTTTGTTGGCTTAAGTGGCTTAACAAGAAAATGCTTGCTGTACCAAGTGCCCTTCTCTTATCTCGGCTGTTAACGTGACTTTTCACTTGAATCAAAGCGTAATAGTCATAAAAAAATGCATAACATAATCCCGCTATTACGTTATCTTAAAGAAATTAAATTACGTTATTAAGTAATCTTTTCTAGTGAGATCTGACATTACAAAGATTTCAGCAACTATTATTGCAATAAATGGTATTTTACACTACACAATATCTCTTGTATATAGAAAAATCATACGACAATTATAAATAGTGAACATAACATTCTGGAAAGATTCACTGTCAATATAATATTCTATACATATAAATATATATATATATATATATATATATATATATATATATATATATATAATTATATATATAATTATATATATAAGTAGAATATATTGACGGTGTATCTTTCCAGAATGTTATGTCTGTATTTATAATTGTCGTATGATTTTTCCATATACAAGAGATATTGTGTAGTGTAAAATATCAATTATTGTAATAATAGTTGTTGAAATCTTTGTTTTGTGTGTATATATATATATATATATATATATATATATATATATATATATATATATATATATATACTGTATATATATATATATATACAGTATATATACAGTACATATATATATTTATACATACATACATACATACTTATAATATATTGTTTGTGCTTGTAAGGGCAAGTATCTCTAAATTCCTTATGTATGCATGTGACTTGGTCAGTTTGCGTAATTGTACGTGGATGGGCATTTAAGGTGTTTATATGAATTTATAACGACGATTTCGTTTCTTGACTACCCTAGCAATCCTGATGCACACCTGTTGTGATCTGTTTTCCCTCAAATAAAGACGTCATTTCCTCGTCCCACCACTTGTTGTTTTTAATCCCCCTTCCAGCACCCTTTGTTGATAATCTAAAATTGTCTCAAGGAATGAAAATCCTTGTTCTGTGTACTCACGCGCGAAAACCAAACGCAAGCGGCGGAGCTCACCTGGTAAGTGCCCGACTGACTGGCCGACTGACTCATTCCGATTCAGTACAGGTGATCTTATATTTTCATTGAGAGTATCTTGCGTCTGTTTCATTTAGTATCGTTCGGTGTTTGTATTTGAGTGCATGTGTGCCCTTGCATTAATGTAACCAGCTCCCTACGTACACAGTTTCCTGTTCACTGCCTCCTTTTTGGCATCCTGACACAAATCGAAAGAAATGCCCTTCGAGAAGCAAAGCTCTTAGACTTGGCAAAACTTTGAGTTCATCACAAAAATACATTTTTTACGGGGCTATCTTTGTAGTTTGTATGGAGAAATTGTGGTAAGGAGGATGTTCTCTTGGCTTTTCCTTATGAAAGTTTTTATCAAGAACAGCAATTATCCTTCTGAACAGTTATTTTTATATTCCTTACAGGGAACTTATAAATGGAAAGGACTTCTCGTTCCATACATTTCCTCTGGATTTGGAGACTAGATATTTCCGTAGCCCTATACAAATCTTGAATTTGGCAGTTTTCCGCGATATTGTAATTGGACATCCGGCTTTTAAAATGCCCTTCATGCTGTAATGTGTGTGTGTGTGTGTGTGTATAGTTACTGGAAATAAATCATAAGGACTCTTTCAAGCTTCATCCTAAATCTTTCAGAATTCATTTGTTACTAGAATAGGTGAAGAGGCTCTATTTCAACAAACAGTATGCTTAGTGTTTCCAAGGCGACTTTAAAATCACCACTTGTTCCCCATGCAGTGATGTTGCCAAAGCAGATTGAAAACACGCGCTTTGCTTTCTCTTTGAAGATCATCCGAATCGTGATTAGTCTTTCATTTATTCTCCCCAATTCTGTTACGTATATAATTATGTCATTAAGGTTTTGTTTGTCTCGCAGCCTTTCCGTCAGAATTTAAATTTCACCTTAACTTCCTTTATACCATATTTATTCTAGTTAGCATCCTCACATTTCCAGAAAGGGTACAAAACAGACATTTTGACATAAGGATATTCTCAAGACTCTTGGACATCCAATAACGGAGGTCAAAAGAGTGAACATGAAACGTCCAGAACTTGTTGACAAAAATACCAAATGAATACGATTATATCTCATTTTCCTGTGTGCAAGGGCAGTGGGTAAATTTCATCTATATATATGACTAATACCACTGGTTAATTTTACCGATTTAATATTAAAGATTCGTTGGCACATTTACGATGGGGTGCGTGTCACTAACGCACAAGTTCTCGGCATACATCAAGGAGGGTGACTGACTGCCTCAAGAAAGAAACTTAGGCCGGCATCACTAAAATGCTGACATTTCACGTAACTAAACCATCTCTCATCAGTCAACCCCCCCTTGCACTGAGGTGAAGTGGTAGACCGCACAAGTTCCTCTTTGGAGGAGTGGTAGAGCTTTCGACTGGCACGCTGTTGGCCCCATAGAGGTAGAATATTGGCCTGGAGACGGGGTGAGGGGATTAAGCCGTACTCCTGGGGGAAGCCAGGTTGACAGGTACTCGGCCACGCCCAGTCGTGGCAAGAAGCAGGAGTGGGACACTTTGGGTAACTCAAACCTTCACTAAATACGTCAGTATTTACTGTTGTTTATTAAGGAAATATTTACAGAAAAGTGCTGGTAAACATAAGAAATCAAAGCACGATCATTTTACTCATGAAAAAGAAAGAGAGAAAAAAACATGCAATTCACATGAAATCATTGGCCGCTAAACTGATAAGTTTTGTGTATGATTGTTCACTTCACTGAAACTTGAGTTTGCAGCTTAGCAGTTAGTCGTTTTCAACGTAATGGTACCTACATTCAAATACTTTTCAGCAATTGCTTTTGTTAATAAATGTATATGATTGTCCAAAGGATCAGTATCGTACATATGATACCCAAAGTCAGTAAAGATTTCTTTTGTCTTTATAGACTGCTAAACTGATGTGACTAACTTATGAAAATCTGTTTTACTAAAGATTTTGTACAGGACATCATTTTCTCAGTTTTTTCTCTAATTATACATATGTCCTTACATCATCTGATGGGTTTATCAATTTTCTCTTTGGTTTTCAGTTTAATAAAGAGAATGGCGATCACTGCCATTCGACATGGTTAATGCATCAATGCATATTTCACAATGTAAACCCTTTTTCAAAGAAAATGCCACAAACCCCGCAATATATACAACAATGTGGTTTGCACATTTTGTCAAATGGGTATTGCTTCGAATGTAAACATATTCATTCATCATCACCGTTGTTTGTCTCATCCGTATCACAGTCATCTAAAACTTTATTTCTCAAAAGAGACATATTTATACCTCTTATAGATGCATTATTTCCATATGTACTTGCAACTGTTAATATGAATATTTCGTTGGGGTGAAGTTTTCTCGTCTCATCCTCCGAACCCACTCCTGCTTCAGAGCCTCATCTTTTGGAAAACTGTAAAAAGAGATACAACCAGTTAAAAGATATTCCTGATAAAACATAAAAACCCTAATAATAAGTTTAAAACACACACACACACACACACACACACACACACACACACACACACACACACACACACACATATATATATATATATATATATATATATATATATATATATACATATAAATTAGGATAAGATGGTAAAATAGGTCTAGTGGTTGTGGAGTGAGCAAATTATAATTCTATTGCTCACCATGTGTAAAAGCAGTTGCTTATTTTTATTTAATCTTCAACTTGATTGATATGTATATCAAGTAGTTACAGGCATGCACACACACACACACACACACATATATATATATATATATATATATATATATATATATATATATATATATATATATATATATGTGTGTGTGTGTGTGTGTGTGTGTGTGTGTGTGTGTGTGTGCATGTATGTATACCTATTTTCTCTTTTACATTTCGTTAAAACTAAAAAGAATTCAAGAAAGAAAAGAAAAACGAATTTCTTCAGTATCTCCGTTTTATTTGAATCAAAACTCAGCAGGAAGACGACAAAGCGGGTGGCTTACAAAATATAAAATTCTGAAGAGTTCGGTTGAATACAAAGCCAACACGTCAACAGAGCTTAAGCCAAAACAGTAATCACCTGGGCAAATTTTATGGCATCTGCTAATCTCGGTCAAAAATTCTGAGCTGCTTATACTGACCATAAGTTAGTCCATGGGTTTTAGGTTAAAAGCTGTTTTGAGGGCGCGTTTCGCCCTGATGCCCCTGAACGCATAGAGCTCTTCTACAAAGGACAATTTCATCATAAATATAAAGAAGACGAACGCGCCTCAAAAACATCATCAAGAAATAATGTCAGCCCTGTTGACTCCAACAGAAACATACATCTGGTTATCTATTACAAGAGCAGAAAGACGAGCAGCCTGGTTATGTGCAACAACTGGCCCCCCCTCAGCAGGACCCTTGAAGAAAACCAACGTGGTATACCGGTACTCATGCCCGTCCGAGGATGCCTCGGTTCTTACATCGGTATGACCACCATGCGTTTCTCCAAAGGATTTCCTGCCACGCCCAAGAAGGGGGCTATCTTTAATCATGCCAGGACCGTCCATAACCAGAGAATAGCAAGAAAAGACATAATCACGAACATCGAAGTAATTGACCAAATTACAGACCACCGCCGCCTACGCCTCTTGAAGCATTGCACATTGGGAAGGAGAAACCAACACTCAACATTACGCAAGAAACCTTTCTCCTCCCCACGGCAGCCAGGAGACATGCACCGAGCGATCCCCATAGCATACGAGCAAATCAAAATTCGGCATCCAAGGTTGGCCCAGCGTTCGACTCTCTGAGCCGCCAAAGAAGAATTAGAGGAATTTATTTCTGGTGATAGAAATTAATTTCTCGTCATAATGTGGTTCGGATTCCACAATAAGCTGTAGGTCTTGTTAGGTAACCAGTAGGTTCTTGGCCACGTAAAAATAAGTCTAATCCTTCGGGCCAGCCCTAGGAGAGCTGTTAACCAGCTCAGTGGTCTGGTTAAACTAAGATATACTTTTGATAGACCGCACAATACAAACCCAACAACAGTATAATAATGATATACATTGAATACTAATAGGTCACGAATTCTAGACTCACAGCGCGGTTAACATGTCATAAGCAAAAACCCGAAGGACTAACTATCAACATAACACTCATATGGGTGGGCTGAATTCACACACACACATATGTATATGTGTGTATGTAATATATACAGTATATACACATATATTATGTATGTGTATTTATATACTTATTCATTCTGAATGAAATAATTCGATTTCATTTCGAATTATTTCGAAAAATTGTTCTGGATTTGGCTCCTCCAAGATCATTATCATAGTGACTTGACTGTTGCCTCATTTTTATTTTCATATAATTATATATATATATATATATATATATATATATATATATATATATATATATATATATATATATATGTGTGTGTGTGTGTGTGTGTGTGTATATATGTGTGTGTGTGTGTAAATGATTAAGTATTTGCTTTAAATCTGTTTAATATATGTGTACAGATATTGTATTGAAAATCTGTATAGATAATGGATATTTGCAAACTAAAAAAAATGCCCACAAAAAAAACTTTC
The DNA here is from genome assembly GCF_040412425.1 of Macrobrachium rosenbergii. NCBI lineage: Eukaryota > Metazoa > Arthropoda > Malacostraca > Decapoda > Palaemonidae > Macrobrachium > Macrobrachium rosenbergii. The sequence continues at coordinate 76,926,102 of NC_089743.1, forward strand.
TATCGACCCTCATTTTGATATCAGCTTAATTTTAACAAAAGAAACATTTACAGGCGCAAGGAAGAAATTACTTTCGCTTAACCTGAATAAGCCAAGTCACTTGTTGCTGAAATAAATCTTTAGTTGACTCATAGGTTAGTGAATAGTAGTTAATACGACTAATGCTCGTTAGCGGTGGTAGAGAGCAGGCGCCCTTCTCGGGTGCTCCCGCCATGGTCAGTGTATCGTATTAGGTCAGCCGACTTGTTTGTCAAAACAAGCGACGCGCATGACTTCATATTATGTGCTGTTGGGTGTTGCCATATTTTCTTGTGGCTGTGATGCCGTTTCGTTTCCTTTTACTTGTTTTTGGAATACAAGTTCACGAAAAAGGTAGAAAAACTCCTGGTTCCACATAAGCAACACCAGTAATGTATTCAGTAAATGCATATCATATTTCATACAACTTTTGCACCGTATATCAAAAGTTTCTAGCACATTCTGTAACAAAACTGTATTTTTTAAAGCTTTTTTCGTATTTTATATTACGGTTTATTCTATTTTTTTTTATCAATGTCAGTTTTATTATTCAGATATCTCATCTTAAAAAATATAGTTATGCAAAAAAGGAGATAACATTATTTGGTACATCAGCAATTGTTGGTTTAATTTCAGGTGTTAGCATTTAAACTCAATTTTTTCGTCCCTAAGACTATTGCCACGATATTCTTAGGCCTTTAAGACACCTCTCATAAAATCTGAGCGTGTAAAATATGTTTGAGACGATAAAATCAGTGGACCCAGTTTATTTTTATTAAGTGATAAATATTGATCGCTTTGACCTAAATGCCGATACTGTACTGAAAATCCTTTAACAATGTAGCCACCTATAAACCGGAAAGATTCTTCGTCTATTACATCAGAGATTGATTTTCAGTTGCTTGGATCTTATGTCAAACGGACCATATCCTCTGTAGCGTTTTCTGTAGTGTCAGTTGCGCGATGCACTGTAGATCAAAGTCTACATTTTTGAAGATGTTGCTCTTTATGCAAGTTTCTAATGCAAGTTCTCGCACATTATAGGATTTGACCTTGCCTGAAGTAATCGTCGTCACTAACTCGGATGACAAGCAATCTTTATTTCATGCTTCTGTTCTTACTGATTTGTGCAACGTTCTTACCGAGAAAACACCTTCTGAATATACTGTATATTTATTATTTACGACACCCCGATGATGATGTGATCCGCTCCTCTCTCTTCAACACCCCAAAAAAATGTTCTAGCGGGTCCTGATTTAACTATTCTTGTTAATATGTATTTGCACGATAATTTATGGATAGCATCTCTTTTAGGCCCATGAATGAGTGACATGATAAGATTAGTCCCTCTTGGAAATTGTAATGACCGCTTGACTTTGCGTTGCATATTCCTATTGTTGTCATTACATCAACAACTTTATACAGAAGGGTTTTCAAGGTATCTAAGTCAGTTCCAGAAGCATTTGGGCTGATACTTCTTAATACAAAATCAGACGATGTCATTGTCTGTCCAATACTTAGATTTGGTTTTGTTAAATGGAGCATCTGTCTGTTTTGCACTAAAAAGGGGTTTCAAAATATCCCATTCCATAGCATTAACTGTTTTCCTCAAGATTTTTCACTTGGGCTGCAAACATATGACTTCAGTCTCAAGTGTCTGCATTTTTTCCTGAAACATGGAAATTTCTCTTACATCAGTCGTGCGGAAACGCATTATATCCCTCAGCGATGCTGCTACGTATATCGCCTGTGGCTTTAAAGTTTATATAATGTTGTCATTAATTATACACTGCACTGTCTGCTGTTGCTGGATTCTGGTCTCTCAGATCTTGCACGGTTTTCTTGAAGCCCTGCTCTTTTGCTCTGTTGAATCGCTCCTTTGATTCCAAACTTAAACCGCTATCTGTCAGAAATAAAGCAAAAAGAAAATTTATATATTTTTAAGCCGGATTATGTAATATATGTATATATATACATATATAGAAACATGATCCAGCTTGAAAATATACATTTTTTTCTTTTTTTAACAGATAGCGTTTAACTAGAATCATAAAGAAAGAAGAGCTGTATATATATATATATATATATATATATATATATATATATATATATATATATATATATATATATATATATATATATATATATATATTACTGCTGTTCGCCCTCGATGTATTTAGGTGTAGGAATATTATTCAGATTGACCTCGACAGAGAACATCTCTGTCCACCAGGTAGGCCAGGCAATTCAAAATAACAATCACACAGAGACAGATGGCACCCGAGCATAGGCTAGGTAGTTCAAAGAACAAAATATGCTATGGCATTACATAATAAACCTCAGAGAGGGTTTTCACTCAAGTGCCTCTAGTAATGGTGGCCTTAAGCTATCTTTCCCTTTACTCTATGCATTCAGCGATGTTTTGTCAATCGGATTGCCTGGGGCGGCATGTCAAGAGACCGCCTCACCTTGTGGGAGCGCGGCGAGGTCAGAGAGAAGACCACGAGCGAGGAAGTCGCGCGTGGCGTGTTGGATACACCCTTCGTTCCCACACATATATTTTGCTCCTACGTCTATATTAATTAGTGAATTAAGACTGCCAGAATCCCCGACTCCTGAGGTCCATCGTATGCGCAAACGACTCGACATTTAAAGTAAGTCGATTCTTGTTAAAGCTTCGTCGATTGACTATAACTTTTCTGTATTTCTGTTTTCTTTGTTTCATTCTCCAGCCACCACTTACGGGATATGCTATTACGAAGTCTAGATTAAGTCAAATTATTATATTCTTAGCGTTAGCCAAATTGTCCCAGTAAGTCTCGGGATTTAGGCAAAATAAGTCATTTTAATACTCTGGTATTCACATGCCTAGCGCTCATTGTTTGGGGAGAACCGTTGTAGTTTTGTATTTAATACCATCTTAACAAGTAGAGATTTTCTGCGTCGCAGTTATGACATGTATCATAAAGTCTTTATTCCTTGAATATTCTTTGTTGTGTATATTACCCCTTAACTGGCGACCTTTGATTAATGCGTCTGTCTTTGAGGTTAACTCTTGGCTTCAAGAGACAGGTTACGTGTATTCTTGGCTTGCAGGGCCGTGCAACTTTACGTAAATTAACCAATAACTGATCAGCCATAGACACACATGCGTAACTATATATATATATAATATATTTATATAATATATATATATATTATATATATAATAATATAATATATATATAATAATAATATATATATATATATATATATATATATATATATATATATATATATATATATATATATATATATATATAATAATATATATATAATATATATATATATATATATATATATATATATATATATATATATATATATAATATATATATATATATATATATATATATATATATATATATATATATATATATATATATATATATATATAATATATATACATATATATATATATATATATATATATATATATATATATATATATATATATATATATATATATATATATATATATATATATATATACTATATATATATATATAATATATATATATATATATATATATATATATATATATATATATATACATATATATTAATATATATATATACTGTATATATATGACCTGATTATAGGTCATAAGGCTCTACCAGTACAAATGAAATGCGTAAGATACAATTAACATTTGTATCTTCCCTAATAGTTATACAGGGCCCTGTTGCTGATATTATGCTACTTAATTTTGCCATTTTAGTCGGAAGGCACTCTAAGGTGACACCCTATCTCTTGTCTTAGAGCCGCGCCCCAACCCGTCGACCGCTAATCCCCTACTGACTATTAACTTTTCAAACTGAACTTGCTTAGGTCATAGACCTCAGCTGATTGGTCTCTTATAATCGAAAGGAACCAATAAGAGTCTTCAATGTATGGCACTCATTTGAATTGTCCACACCAAACCCCAACGATCGTATGGCATTCCACGAATCAGCAGTATCTTTTCGTTACTCTCTGATCATAAATGCGTACAAACAACTAGCAGATTTTTTTACGTCCTCCTCGGTTTTCTGTGATAAAGATAGCTGTGGCCACCTCCCCACTTAACGGCGAAGAGTCATATAATTTACTTTCCTTTCGCGGTTTATTGCCTGAAATTGGTCAGTAAATATCTCAGAGTTACGGCTTTAGCCTATGGCGTGTTATGATTTTTATGAGAGTCGTTCTGAGAACAAGCCAGCTCTAAATATTGATTATGACGTAATACGCACAGTACACGTATTCCTTTCAGATTATTTCACGATTCTATGATATGCTTGAAACGGAATAATCACAAACACAGGTCTAGAGATGACACTTCTATAGAGTTTAAGATGTAAGGGAAATCTGAATTAACAAACTTCATTCCAGATTTAATTCAGCGTTTGCCATGTAACTGTAGGCATTCATTTAAAGTTCTTTGCAGCGTCCTTCGGCCCTGTTGCAGCCCTTTCATTCTCTTATTTTAACTCCGTTCATTATCCACAGCCCCTATCCATCTTACTGACCCTCTTCTAACAATTTGTTTTCATGGTCACCTTTTACTCTGTTTCACCTGATTAAGACATCTGAATGACCTGTATAGGTTCCAATTAACCAGCCAGCCTTTAGCAAAAACTTTGGATATTAACAGCCGCATTTCCCACATATAAAGGTAATCTCAAATGCTGGGTTCAAAAAACGATACTATGCGTTTTCAGGTGTAAATTTTAATCATAAACGTAGGACACTGAAACGATATTATAAACCCCTTCCAGATTTAGAATTGTAACATCTCTGTGACTGCCCACATTCCTTCAGAGTTTCAGATGTAAATTTTTAATAAATGACTCATTGGTCCTAGTATCTTAAACTCATTGCCAGTCCCCTCAGACTCCGTTGTAGAATTTTTAATCATAAAGGAGCCGTCCCTTCAGAATTAAGGTACTAGTAAGAGTTGAGGGTGTCAGTCACTTACAACTATTACATAGACCTGACCTGTCATGTTAAACATGTGTAACAAAGTCATTCAGTAGTGTTTTTTTATGAAACGAGGTTTTCTGTAACCCTCAGCACTAGCCTCTTAATCATTTACATTTAGGTCTATCAAGAAACGATGCCATTCAGAATTTCAGATGTAATTTTAATAAAAAACCCCTCTGAAACGACTATGTGTTTCAGATGTAAATTAATCATAAACGTGAGTCACAGAAACATTATAGTGTAATCCCTGGCACCCAATTTTAATCATAAACGTTTTATGTCTAGAAACGACCCTATAGCCTGCCTTATCCCTCCTGTCTTTTTGATTTTAAGTCAATACATGTAAAATAATATTATAAAGTTTCTCTCCAAAATCCCTGTAATCATGAACGTAAGGTCTAGAAACCCTACTATAGAGCCTTCAGCCCCTGTTCCTTATTTTAATTTTGCACATGGAGGTGAAACGTCATATCAGGAGTTTCAGATGTAAATTCTAATCATAAACGTAGGTCTAGAAAGTTTTCTTTCTTGCTTCGGGTGTAAGAAATTTAATCTTAAGCAATGGGTCTAGAAACGATACTATAAGAGTTTCAGGGTGTAAATTTCAATCACAAACGTGAGCCTAGAAACGATGCTATGGAGTTTTCAGATGTAAGAGATGCAATCATAAACGTAGGTCTAGGAAACGATACCATAGAGTTTCTGATGTAGGAACACAATAAAAACAGGTCGACGATACTATGAGGTTTCAGATTGTAAGTGTAATCATAAACGTAGGTCTAGAAACGTGCTATAAGAGTTTCAGGTGTAAATTTTAATCATAAACGTAGGTCTAGAAACGATACTATAGAGTTTCAGATGTAAATTTTAATAAAAAACATAAGGTCTAGAAACGATACTATAGAGTTTCAGATGTAATTAACCAATCATAAACGTAAGGTCTAGAAACGATACTATAGAGTTTCAGATGTAAGACACAATAAAAACATGAGTCTAGAAACGATACTATAGAGTTTCAGATGTAGAATACAATAACCCCATTCAAGTACACGGCAAGACCCTCATTGAGTGCTGCCGTCTCGTTAAATTCTTTCCTGCACACTCGGTAACTAATTCGTCATTTGATATACACTTGCTTTGTCCCAAAATTCCTAGTCCGTTCATCTAAGCATTTGCATTTACAATTTCATCTCCCTTTTGCATACGTCGTGAGTCATTACATGTAATAAGAGTTGTGTTTCCTTCAGTCTTCATAAGTCAGTGTGTGAGAGTGTTTGCTCTCCCACTCAAATCAGCTGACCACTATTTTGGGTTGTGTCGTCAGCTGAACAGTGAGAATAACTTTTCAAAATTGTCTGCCGTCATTCCATAAAAATTCTGCATAAGACTTGTGTTATTTCAAAGCGTTGTTATATCGCGCAGGTCTGAATAATTTTAAATTATTACTCATGATCTCCTAAAGTAAAATCATTCCTGCACTATTATGATCACTTGTTATACTTATCACAGAGTATCACAGGGGCGTTCGAGCTTTCGTCAGGTCAGTGTTGTGTAACGAACAATCATTCACATAGTTGATTACCTTTTAGGAACTTACATGTCATATTTAACACATTTATCATTTGCTGTGAAATAAGCATAACCATCTGTACATGTAACCATTGTGTATACATTGAAGCTATCACTTCATACTTGCTTAGAGGAACAAAACTCAATTACCTTGCGTAAGCCTCCCACGCTCTGAATGTTCATTCTACTTGTCTCTCAGTTACACAAGCCCATCGAGGCTTACCCTGCCATGTTTTACCACTCTTGGCAAAAAAAAAAAAGGGGAAACAACCCCATTACTTCCATGTTTATCATATACGACCGAGCTACTTGAAGACAAGTGGGTACCAAGAGCTCCCATCATTACCTAATCATTACACTCGATCCTCCGTAACAAGTCTGCACTCCTAAGTGCTGAAAAATTCAGTCATTGAACTCACCCCCCACACCAAGGTACCATTGTCACAGTGTCTCATTTTATGTTTTTTGGAACCATATAACCTTAACTCCATTTCTTGGCACCCATAACCTCTGCACTATAGCCAGGAACGGCTGTGTGCATGTAATCCATTGTTCTTCGGAACAAACAAATGGTTCTTCAGAACAAACCAGAACCGTTCTCTTGAACAAATTCTAAGAAAGTTTGCACTTTAGCTGGTCTCGTCCTTGTGCAAGCAACAGACCCCAAGAAGAGGACAATAGATGACCCCATTAAGATGGGACTGTCAAAACACGATCAATGTCAGCACCAATTGCAGTATAAATATGGCCTCCAATGAGACATCCTTTGCTAGTGTATCTTACAAGGTCTTCCTGTCGAGAACCCTGTTGGATAGGAACTCCGATCGAGTCCCCACTAGACGTACCTCTGATGCTGTCACTCTGAAGGTGGTCCTAGCTAACTGCCTTGCCCCTTGAGCACTGATGACTCTGTAGCCCATCAGTGCCCTTCCGCCTTCATCTGCATCCTCTATGGTGGGGAACTTTACACGATGCACCTTCCACTGATGGTCCTGCTACGGGAAACTGGCTCTGATCTACTAAAGTCTTGTCCACGGACTAAGGTAATGTGATTGGAAGTTGTTTGTCCGGCCCCACCATTTTACCTCTTACCTGAATTTTCCACCTGTTCTCCCAATCTCATATCCATGTCCCTTTGAATTCTCCTTCAGAGATTCTTGTGATTTTGACTGTGATGTTTGATTTATCAGTATTGGAATACCAGTGTTAGTCTTAAATTTGCTTCGATTGTAGTGTTAACTTTCAGTGAGTTATTACCAGTGTCAAAGAATCAGTGTTTTGTTATTTTGCTTACATATTCCAAGTTAATTATCACTCGAAATTCCTTTGTATATCACAACATCCCCTGCTTTGCAGATCCGTGTTGCGAGTACCTGTTGTGTGAAATTACCTGTAGGTCAACAGTGCCATCTTCCTGCAAACTGCAGGTGCCATATCCGGTGTGACCCTTGTCTTGCTTGCAATACCCCATCTTGTACTATCTAAGGATCCCATCCCATATTTATGAAGTGTGTTAGCCTAAGATGGCATAGTTATATCACTTGCATTTGTGTGGCATCCTTGCTTATCAATTGTCATTTTAGTACAGTAATTTTGGATAGTGCCACGGAGTTCTATTGATAACTCTTGTAAATATTTCATCTTTTGATATTTTAGTGAATTATATGTTTTAAGTGGACACCTAAACCCTTACTTTGTTGATATTTTGAGTTATATTCACTAATCAATCCTTTTTTATCATAGTTTAGAGCCATCCCTCACACCCCACGACTGCGCCCGTGACAATATATGTATATATATCTGTGTAAAAATAATACACATACGTATGCAAATTTAATCGGTATAACCTTTTTAGAAATAATAAAAAAAATAGACTTGCCTTGGTTGTAAAGTTCCAGTGGAGGTAATGCGTGTTCTTTCTGAAGTATTTTGTTTCTAGGGCTTTCAATTCCAAGCAAAAAGAAAAACCAAGCAAGCAGGGTTTCATATCATTCACGATGTCGTCTACTGTAAAGTGGACTGAGTAAATGAGTGCATTATTGGGATTGACTTTATCAGTAGATGTCAGGAAATTATCCAATTTTTGTTAAAGTGATCGTCTTTTGGAATTCCGAGAGGTCGAACACCTGAACCATCAGTATTAGGTACGATTATTGTAGCAAAGTTCTCCACCATAATAAGACAAAGAACCTTGAAGAAGTTCCATATGTGAGTTTGATTGTTTTTGGGTACGTGTAGAGTACCACTGTATGAAAGGCACGTCTACTTGAGATTCTGATTTACAACTAACTGTAAATCATTACAACGGGAGGGCTTTTGGGTAAGTTAATCTCTCGGTGGCTTTTGCCCTGGGAGTTAAACAAACAAATTCCAGGAGTTGTTTTTAAGGAAGGACTGTTACTAACTACTGCCCTTTATGAAGCTCAAACATTTTGCCAGATTCCTTCTCCCGCCCGTCTACGCGTGACGTCACACCCTCGACTACGCTTCAGCTGAGCTAATGCACTTCGACCATAGCTCCCGCATACAAAGCAAACCGATCTTATGTCTTCTTTCGCTGAAACTGCCTATGTCGTATGTGGAAAAACCAATTAGTTGGAAACAGAATTATCAGCAGGGCTGGTAGTACGGTACGGTACGGAATGTTTTTATGTAAAATACCGTACCGTAATTTCGTACCGTACCTTCAATTATTTTTCCGTACCGTAATTCCATACATTTATCTTATTGTAAGCAACTCAATCTGCATCAGGAAAATCCCCTCATCGTGAAAATGTCAATGTTAACAGGTGTAAATTAGCGAAGGGACTTTATATGGACATGGTATATATTCAGTTGTCGTAATAATAATAATAATAAAATTATAATAATAATGATGATGATGATAGTATTAACAATAACAGCAATGATATCAGTACTTAAGATAAAATTAGTAATAACTACTACTAGTAATGTCTAATTACAATAGAACTACTACTACTACTACTGCTACTACTACTACTACTACTACTACTACTACTACTACTACTACTAATAATAATAATAATAATAATAATAATAATAATAAATATGTCAGTAAATGCAAAAATTTGCTATATCAGTAGTTATCATTAATACTATTCCCCTGTTTTCGAAGTAGACCAATGGTATTCACATTTGGATTCATAAAACATATTTTGCTAAGAAGCTATTCATTTGGTACATGTCAATTCGTAGCAAACACGTTCATAATCAAGCAGAGTGGAGGAAGGTTGTCGTCCCATGTGGTCAATATGTGGTTATATGGTGGTTTAAATGTTTGTAACATGTTACTTCAAGAATTACATACAGACATACACATGTTAATTAAGGAATTCGAAACACACACACACACACATGCATGGTATGTTACAAACTGAAATGTTAAGTACCTTAGCGGTCTACTTGTGCAGTCACTGAAGCGGCCAAATATGTATTAGTAATTGCTTAGTGATATATCCAAGCCTAAGGTACGGTACGGAATTTTGCCCATTTTTTCCTTACCTGAATTGTACCGTACGTTACTTTGGTAAAATTATTGTACCGTAATTCCGTACCGTAGGCTACATATAGACTAAATATCAACCGTACCGTATGGCAGCCTTGATTGTCAGTGATAAGGCATTATGGCTACCAGACTAGGAACGTTTTGTCCCCATTCCAATGTAATAAAGGAAAAGATTAGGATTGGGTAGGACGTGAATGTAATTAATGGTGTCAAAAAGTGGGTTTTCTTGGATTTTATCGGAGAGGGTAACATCGTTACATTCGCAGTGGCTTTACCCTATTTGTTTTGCCAGGGGTCCATACGTTAGTGATGGAAAATAGTGATATGGAGAATCAACTGCTTACAATGAGTAAAGAAATTGTGAGGCAAGATGCAAAGGTTGCTGAGCGATATGAAAAAATTGCTGAACTTCAGAGAATGCGAGGAGAGACACGTGACGACACGATGAGCTTTGCCCAGGCCTTTGACTCGAAGTTTGATAATATCATAGCAGAAAGTGGAAATATTAGCAGTTGAAATGAAGAAGAAAGAGAGGGAAACATTTACAGATATAGTTGAGGAAAAAGAACTGTTAGTGATAAGATTTACCCATCCTCCAGGAAGGCTCATTGGCTGTGGGTTTTAACGAGTTTGGTGCCTTTTGGCGTGGGTGCTTTGACGCCAAATCCAAACCAGCTAGCGACGAACGTTTTGGCGCTGAGATAAATGTTTATTTTGAACACCGTTTTAAGGTTACCAAAAATTCATGCTATGAATCAAGCTAGATACGTGATAAATACACATTTGGAATCAGAAAAATGAAATTAACTACTTGATTTCGTTACTCGTTAGTCAGTTTAGTGTGCAGGAGGTGAGCTGCCACAAGTGTTTCGTTCCTTTGCAATATCTCTCTCTCTCTCTCTCTCTCTCTCTCTCTCTCTCTCTCTCTCTCTCTCTCTCTCTCTCTCTCTCTCTCTCTTGTTCCTTTTATAAAATACCATCATTTTATCCACATGATGGCTAAGGAAGAATTGGATTCCTCTGCGCCTTGGACACATAGAAGAAAACTTGAAACTATTCTTAAATTTGAAAACGTAGAAGTTGCCACATACCTTAGGAGCCTTGATTATACTGTTAATTACCAAATGGAGAACTAAATTTGTTACATTACAGTTTTATAGTGATAAACAGAGTTAAGAGAATTCAGTTTATTTTAAGTAACACTGCACTTTCATAGTTACACTGCACTTTTATAACGATGAATAGCTAGGAGTTTCCTCATATAATGTTTTAAGTAGGAGTACATTTGTCTGAGTTATCATCCTTGAGTTGTTGTTATCAGTGAAGTTTTTTTTTTTTTTTGTTTTTTTTTTAAGTAGGTGATGTCTGCCACTTACTTTTTCATTAGCTTTAGTCAGGCTTGGGATAGCAGTGAGTCTTGTCCTAGACAGCATAGCAGCTTCGAGTATTTTGGGAACTGCAGGTTTTCGCTACCTGTGGCCCTCTGCAGTTCGAGGATGATGTTGATGGCTGAACCTTGTCCATCAGTGGAGCAATGTTGTTCCTGTTTGACGGCAGACTTGCTTTGCCTTGACTCTGTCGATCATCTGTATTTTTGGAGATGGTCCTGTTAGCCGTCATGGGGCGGTTTTTGATGATCGTATGGCAATGTTCAGTGGTGTTCGTCCTCTTCGACCTTTGATGGGGCTCGACATCTTTGCATAGATTGTCTGTGGTGATTTTGTACTGCGTGAGGTTAATATGTTAAAATACAATTATTTTTCAGATACTGTTATATTATTTTGTTATTTAATACTTGTGATTTGGTATTATTTATGCTGCTTAATTATATGAAGTGTTGTTTATGAAGTTTGTTATACCAATACTTATTTTATTGTTTGGTGCTGTTTGTGCATTTATTGTTTATGCCGTATGATGTTTTGTTTTTGATATAGCTAAAGTGTTAACTTCAATTTAAATGTTTACTTTGATGGTTTGGTTGAAGTAACCTTGATTGATTTTGTTACATCCATGTTATTTAACTGACTCGTTTGGTGAATCTTTCATTGATTTTTGTAATGTGATTACTTTTTGCTCCAAGCCTGACTCATTTGTAAATATGTAAATTTGTATATTTAACTAGTATTAAGGTAAATTTGCTGGTTTTGCTGAACCCCTTTCCCGGTTGCTGTCTCAGTTCCTGCTGGTCTTTCCAGACCCATTCTTACTTTATTTGTCGAACCTGTGTGGAGCCCATAGCGGTCCATAACATGATGAAGAACAGTAGGTTTACAGAGGCACAATACTATCGTCGTGGCAACTGCGAGCCCCGTTGGATACAAAAATATCCTTTCAATGTATATTACTACATATGGAATGTCAAAACTGGCTAATGGATCACATTACAGCTATTAAAGTAGAGTTCCACTGTTATATTTAACATTCATCACAGAAAAAAATATATAATAAAAAAATTACAACTCCCAAAAAATGGAAGACCAGAAAAGACGTTCACCTTATAACCAAACTCTGGTACCCACTGGTCGCCTGAACATCCAGTCTTGACTATGTAAGTTACTAGCTGGCCAACCCGGCGCTGCCCGGGAAAACTGAATGACAACCGATAACTCTTTCTCTATCCCTGTCTCTACTCTCTCTCTCACTTTCTGTCCCTCTCACTCTCCCTTTCCTGTTAAGATAGTTGCTTCAGTTACATTACCCAGCATTTCTGACATTTTATATTTCACCCCTTCTCAACCCCCATTCCTATTGGGGCTGAACTTGGACTTGAAGGGCATCGGGAGTGTCACTCTTCACCTCAGCAACCTCGAAAACTATGGATTAAACACTATCTGTCATTTTTGACATTTTAGTTTTCACCCCTTCTTACACCCCCCCCTTTCCTATTGGGGCTGACCTTGGACTTAAAGGGCATTAGGAGTGTCACTATTCATTGCAGCGACCTTGAAACTATGGATTAGACACTAGTATCTGTCGTTTTTGGTTATTTGTACATGTCACCCCCTTCCCACCACCACCCCCTATGGTGCAGTGATGTCTTACCCCAACAGTATTCTTTTCCAGATAGTAAGTCATATGTACTGTACACTGAAATGAGGCATGATAAACCCATAGAGTTTATTTAGTTACTAAGTCTACGGGCAGAACCAGCCCTGTTTCAGGGAAGCCCTTCCCACCCCCACCCCCTTTGGTGCTAGTGATGTCTTACCCCCACACTATTCTTTTCTAGAGAGTAAGCCATATGCATACCAAGTTTGGTTGAAATTGCTCCGTGCGTTTCAGAGTTATGCTGACACACACACACACACACACACACACACACACACACACACACATACTATACATCCATTTTTATATATATAGATAGATATACAGTAGATATAATTTGTTTAAGGTGGATAAACTCTAAGGGAGTGAATCCCGAATAAAATGTATTTTTATGTGTATTTGTATTGATTGTCATTTATCAGTATCTGTTTATTTACGATTATTAGTGATATATTTCATACATAATTTCATATATATTTTCTGTTATTGTGTTGGTTTATTCTCTATTAAAATTACCTTTATATTTTAGTGGATATTGGTGAGATTCTTTTGTAACTCGGCATAACTTCGAGATATGGAATTTGTTATATATGCTGAAAACAGTATATTGATTAGTGTAAACCATGCTGTTCTGCCAGCGTTGGCAAGTTAATCGTCGTGCAACCCTTCTTGCACATCCAAAGATAAAGGAAGATAATATATGTTTATATATATATATATATATATATATATATATATATATATATATATATATATATATATATATATATATATATATATATATATATATATATATATATATATATATATATATTATATAGGAGAATGTGTGAAGTGTACCGTAGATTATACATTCTACTAAGGTCTAGGCGTAAACTAAGAGCGAGATGGGAGAAAGCTAATTTTTGCCAGTTGTTGTTAGGATTCTTGTTTTGCTGATGTACATCTAGGCCCTCCATGTACTCCCAGAAACAAGTTTTACCGACTATGGGGGGAAAAATACAGCAGCTTCTCCGAGCCAAGGCTGTCAGTTGTCAATCTAGTTTTCTTTAACTTTGGTAAAGTGTTATGGTGAAGATCAGGGAAGGTATGATCCATGAACTTTGAGGATTAGGCCGTCAAATGTTATCATCTAGGTTAGGTTACGCAAGAAAGGACTAAAAAAAACAAATTATTCTTATCATTTTAACAATATTCTTAGTAAATCATAAATGATTTAAAGTGAACATTGTGCACGTTGGCCCAGCAGGTGACTCGAAACGTGCAAGTGTATAGTATAAAAAAAAGGACTTGAACATGAACAAATATACCCACTTTGTTCGAGTCTGATGCTTTTGAGACCGAAATGAAAGACTTGGATTTTTGTGCTTTGCTGAAACCAGCGTCACTTTCGGGTCAGTAAAAATTCTCCAAACACCAGTTTCGTGTGTTTCATACGAAGCAGTAATCCCATAAATTACTTATAATATGCATGTACGTGATATAATTGAGCATAATCGATGACTTGGCTTCTTTTAGCTTAAAAAGTAGAGGTTAGTTTTAAATGTTGACTTTTTTTATTTCGGTTATTTAGTAAATTGATCTAAAGTAAAAATCTACTGCTAGTTGACTGTAGTTTCAAGCACATTTTGTAGACACAGCAGGTAGATAACCAATATTCTGTTGGCACCAAGCATCACGAAACAAGAGATTGTTATAATCTTCTGGTAACATATCGTTGCTGTTGTGTGTTTTAATCTTGGCCCTGCGCTGTCAAGAAGGTGGTATCTGCTATTAGGGATTTTGGTTTGAGTAAACAAAACTCACAATTTCTGTGTTCTCTGCTTGGTGGCAGTTATGTATAGTATCAGCCGTGTTTAATTTGTCAAGCCCAATTCACAAACATCATAAATAAAACAATATAAGTATTGAAAACTATCTTGTATATAGTATAAAGAGGAGCCGATCTGTAAATTACTACCAATTACGTCATATAATATGTACTCACTGGGGAAGCGTCAAAGTGTTTTACCTGAAACACGGGTCTTTTGGAAAGTTTCGAGTGACCAGCTGTTTTCATATTCTCTAGACATAAAATAATTGAAATCTAGACTGGGTTGGCGGGTAAAATATATGGTTTTCATAATTTTTTATATATGTGAAAATAACAGAAAAAACTGGAAATATCACATTTGGTTATATAAGGGAGTAATTGGTTAAAGTCTGGTATACTCTCATATGATTGTAGGTAGTAGTCAGCTGTGCCACCTTTTTCTGTTTTCATTTTCAACTTTGTTACATTAGAAGGAGGCGGCCACGCGATATCATTTATTAATATAATATTTTGGCTACAAAACATATAGAAAAGGGTGTATATAATGCAGTGCAGGTAAGATAATCAGGGAAATTTGTCGAGGTAATGAGAAATTTTTCTATGTTGATACGTTCACCCCCCAGGGGCTGGTTCTAAGCATGGCGAAAGCTCCACGGGACGCCATGTTCAGCACCAGCCCTTCGGAAATGAAAGAAAAACAAGTAAAAAATACATCGAAGTTTCTTCGGTGCAACCGAGTTTTTTGTACAGCCACTACAGCGTATAATCAAGGCCACCGAAAATAGATCTATCTTTCGGTGGTCTCGGTGTAATGCCATAAGAGCCGCTGCCCATGAAGCTTTAACCACGGCCCGGTGGCGGTCTATCCTATATCGTTGCTAGAAGCACGATTATGGTTAACTTTGACCTGAAATGAAATAAAAAACTACCGAGGCTAGAGGGCTGCAATTTAGTATGTTTGATGATTGGAGGGTGGATGATCAAGTTACCAATTTGCAACCCTATAGCCTCAGCAGTTTTTAAGATCTGCGGGCGGAAAAAAAAAATGCGAACAGACAAAGCCGGCACAATAGTTTTCTTTTACAGAAAACTAAAACAAACAAAAGACGACAAATTCCCAAATTACCTCAGCTGTACTGCAATATATACACCATCTGTATTCTTCAGTCAAAAGATTACATTAATAAACGATATCTTCGTACAGCTGTCTTCTTTACATTTACCTATGAGAATAGTTAGATGTCAGAGGTCATTTTATAACTACGTGGAAACATTAAATTTGTCCAGATCTGGGAATGTTTTTATGCACAGGAGTCTCTAATCTCTTCTCACCTAATCTGATCAAGGAGACGACACTATGCTCTAATTCTCAAATTGAATGTACCAACAAATTGCTGTATTATGGTGACCTAAGCCCAAGTGAAATGACACAACCAGTAGGCTAGCCTAAGTTCGGAAAAGCTTCTTTTGTTTGGTATAATTTATTCCAAGATGTTTTTGCTTGTATTAGGAAAATAAGATCATATCCTCAGCAACAACAGGTTATAAGCCAAACCAAAACGACTATGAACTTTTAGTTAAATGGTGCGACTTTTCCCAGATTTGACCTGAGTTGAGAAATCTTGTAGAAGTGGCAACACGGTGCCACATCATCTCTTGACAGGCCAGAAAGGGTAAGCAGCTTGACACTTGTTCTGCGTGTCTAACCGTGAACACGTAAAATGAGCAAAAGAACTGAAATTTGATGAGTAAAGTGTGGTACAGTAAAAAAAAAAAATTAAAGATCATGTGAAATAAAAGCTTTAAATCCCCAAAATCTAGCCTAGACTTAATAATAAAAATAAGTGTTACTGTGATGTAAAAAAAAAAAAAAAAAAAAAGTGATGTTAGTGACTCCTCAAGTCAGGAAGAAATTTGGCACCATAAATAATTGTCAGCCATGTTCATAGTCTTTGGCCTCCCTCCTCCTATCCTTGGTCTTGCCCTTAGCTTGTTCCCTATTTGAATGTAGACTATGTCAAGAGCAAGGTTAACCTAAACTTTTTCTGATATACTGACATAATAATTTACAGCCTTGCTCTTTCTTGGGTACAGCAAATGCATGAACAATTAGGACATTTAAGATTTTTTCTCTTTGACATCTGGATAACTGATGAATTGTTCCCTTAATGGCGATAATCCTTAATCATTTTTATTCTCTTACGTCATCAAATATAAACAGGCTGATGAGAAACACAGCTGTCGATCATCTGTTGATCCCAAGCCTCACTAAAAAAGTAGATGCTCACAGGAATTTTTCCTTCATTGTGGTTCCCCAAAGTAGAATAAAGTGAGGTCTTGAAAGCAACAAGTGATATCACAAGTGTTGATACTCTCCCGGTTTTACGTGACTGGATTGATGATAAGCGCTATTTATGATTGCTCTTGACTCGCAAAAGAACGATGATAACGGTGAAAACATTAGCTTTTACTGTTCCACTGAGGTTCTCATCTAGCAAATATGAAGCATTAAAGTGACGTCAAACTTCCAGTTCCATTTCCAACATAACGATTTTGCAAGAATCCTTAAGCGCGAGTGGCCTAATTACTCAACTAAAAATGGAAGGGAATTGAAGAATGATGACACCAACCAATATGTACAAATATGTAACCTGTTGATTCAAGTATTTGTAACATTTTGTACTTTAGTTTGGTGTACTTGTACATAAATAAGCTTTAGTTTATTGGATAACTGAGTGACTCATAAGCTTACATGAATACTTTTATCTATTAAAAATCATTAATAAAATATCACTAATTCGAATCTTAATGAAAAAACCATTTGCGACCGGCCAAGATTGGAAGTAGGCCTATGTGATTAACTGCAAAGGGGAATGCATGTGAGAAAGAAAATATATTATAAATTATTTGTGTATGAAGTAGGCGTATTATTTATGGGCGGGAGTCAAGGAGGAAAAAATTTTACTGAAATTTTTTTTTATGCATATGGATATGCCTTTTATTTTTGATGATGAGGAAGGGGGACATGATAGTCAACATTTAAGAGAGAGAAAAATAACAAGAATGGTTTTCGTGCAAATGTATAATATTATACAGTACACACACTTGTATATTTATATGTAATATAATATATATACATATATGTGTATATATAATTATAAAAAATATGTGTATGTATACAGTTGTTGTAATTGTAAAGCTGAGGTATTGCTAGATTAATGGGGTATACTAGGATGATACGCAACTCTAGCCTTGGGGACATCTAAAATTATAAGCATCAAAATACGGCTGAAGGCCTACTTCAAGAGGGGAGTGATTAGATAAACTCTGGGGTTTAACTTAATTCATTATATTCACAAAAGAAAACACATCAGAAGAATGGTAGCGTAATTCTGGTGTAATTATGTGAGAGCAAATTATGGGGAATTTCCTGGAGGGAATACAATGGGTTGCACGCTTCAAAGGGCGTTGAAAACGATGTGGTGGGGGCCACTGCGCACACAAGACGATATGCAGATCCACAGCCGAATACTCCTAATCTGCAATCGAAACGCTTATGGTTACTCAACCGAAACTAGCACCGTAAGGAAGGAGTCGAGGAATTGCACAGGAGATGCCTAGACTGAACTCAGTTCCAGTGACTCGAATATCATATATTTACGTTACACATCTCGTAAATGCTTTGCAAATTAAACAGCACACAATATAAAAAGCAATACAGGTCTCACTGTAGGTATATTGCACTGTGAAAAGAAAAGAAAATCGTTGAAGGAGAATAGGGAACATGGCTGACGAAAACCTTAAATCCTGGTACTTTACCTTTCTTAGGAGCTGAAGTTCTCTTCTTATGAGTGGCCAGTGAGAGGGGAAGGGCAAGTGAATTAGGTCACAACTGCCATCCACATGTTGGAAATAGGCAGTTTAATGGAGCAGGGGATGGAGTTCTTTCCTCCGTGGCCACCCGAACAATTCTAAGGTCGAGCGTCTCTCCAAGGCCCTTCATAGCTTGGGGGATTACGTCTTCTCTTCTTCCTAAGTGTCGTTGCCATGTGGGCAGCGTGGCTGCAGTTTCAAGATGGCAGAACGCACGTGTTCAGCCCACCAGCTGACCTGCCTCAGGTGACAATTAGCTCTGATCGGGTCCACACCTGGAATTAAGGAATTTCTGACAGCACTTTGGACAAGAAAGAGTTTAAAGTGGTTTTTCCCCCAAAGGCAGTGGTGAGAGGGGTTTTAGAGGCGAATTTGTTTACAGTGACTACAGTAATACTAAATTGTATTAATAAATTGCTTAGTCCTCTTTCCTTTGACTTATTGCATGTAAGATGGCGAATGAGAGGATACTCTTGATACAGTGTATATATATATATATATATATATATATATATATATATATATATATATATATATATATATATATATATATATATATATATATGCAGTCAAATACGAAACCTTCGGTTTTCATAGATTCGGTTTTCATCATCAAAATTTTGTCCCAGTTTTTTTTACGTCTGCTAGGTTATCATACAGTTGAAAATACTCCATCCCAACTCATCCACCTGACTTTGTGCCTTACAAAGCATCCCAAGCGTTTGTGACCCAGTGTCTTTGTTTCCTGTTGAGTCAGCATCACCCAGCAAGTTTATCCAAAACATTTCGTAATGATCTATTGTTTTTTTGTGATTTTTGATTGAGTGCGACTGCTAAATAAGCCACCATGGGGCCAGAGAATGTTTTGAGTGCCAGCCCTTGAATAAAAAAGACAAGAAACACAATTGAATTCAAGTAAGAACTTGTAGCAAAGCTCAAAAGTGGTGTATGCGTGGCCGATGTGGAAGAGTTGTTGGACGACCACAGGGAAGAGCTAACCACTGAAGAGCTGCAAGACCTTCAACTGGAACAGCACCAGACAGCAGATGAGGAATCAGAGGAGGAGGAAGAGAGAGGGGATAATGTGCCTTCTTTAGTGATTAAGGACATGTGCGCAAAGTGGAGTGAGTTGCAAAGCTTTCTGGAGATATATCACCCTAACAAAGCTGTTGCAAGACATGTCTGCAACATGTTCAATGACAATAATGCCTTGTTCCATTTTAGGCAAATCTATTTTGTGCAACAGGGGTTCAGTGACTCTCAAGCTGGTCCTAGTGCCAGTAAAAAACAAAGAAGGAAAGTTACCACAGATAGGGCCTTGATACCTGAAGGCCTAACGGAGGGGATTCCCCTTCCAAACTATAGTTATTCTCTATAAAATGTATTTTTTGTTAATGTATTTGGGTGTCTGGAACAGGTTGATGGGATTTACATTATTTCTTATGGGAATTATTGCTTCAGTTTTCATACGATTTGGTTATTGTCAGAGTTTCTGGAATGTATTACATAAAAACTGGGGTTCCACTATGTATATATATATATATATATATATATATATATATATATATATATATATATATATATATATATATATATATATATATATATATATATATATATACAGTGATCCCTCGTCTATCGCGGATAATGGGGGCCAGAACCCCCCGCGATAAGTGAAATTCCGCGAAGTAGCATTGGCCCCTCCCTAGGGAGGCATATACTGTATATACATGGTATATATTTAAAGGCTTTACTGTATAGCCTTTCCCACACTGTTATAAACACTTCCTATGCACTTAAACACTGTATTACTATTTTGATCTCCTATCACAGTAATATGCATAAAAAAAAGATCGTCCCATATTTGTAATGTTTACGTTCTGAGAATCAGCTGACTGAAGCTGCTCACTACTAACGAAAGAATTAGGAAAATAATTTTTTAGTTGCCAAAAGAAACAAATTTATCAATGAAATTATTTTTAATTCTGTACATAAAAGATTATGATACAGTAATTCATATTTCATTGAGAGAGAGAGAGAGAGAGAGAGAGAGAGAGAGAGAGAGAGATGGTGTGTACTGTACAGCACAGTAGCTTGGGACGAGACTGTATACAGTATCCTTGAGTTGCTTACGTATGAAATTCGGATTTTAATTATTTTTACAGTGATTTAAGATGAAACATCAACAGTGATAAGATATTCTCTTATGTACCACTCACATGCCTTGTCCGAGTGCCTGTGGGTATATACTGGCTTCCAGTCCTTGCGCGTCGGTCTCATAGGTAGTTCTTCTCACGTAACATGATGAAACATCGCTGTTTTCTGCAATATGGCTGCCGATATGGTGGTACTTTTAATTTTAATTTTTCGATGAATATTTCTGAAAAATCCGCGATGCAGTGAAGCATCTTTTTGTTTAACTTCATTTTGTACTGAATTATATGTCATAATGCAATGAACCAACAGTACTAGCAGATATTAATAATTATTAATGGAATTAATGAAATATTTGGGTCTTCATATATCGCGACTATTTTTGAAATTTCCGAAAATCCGCTATATATGTTCTCTTATAATATACATACGTAATGGAAAAAATCCATGAAGTCGTGAATCGGCGATAGTTGAACCGCTAAGTAGCGAGGGTTCACTATATATATATATATATATATATATATATATATATATATATATATATATATATATACAGTATATATATTATATATATGTATACAGTATATAATATATACATACACACACATGGTCATACCCCGAACTTACACAAGGTTAGGTTCCAGAACCCCTTACGTAAGGCAAATTTTCGCATAAGTTTGGCACGGTCTCTAAAAATACTAATAAATGCTTATTTCTAAAGTTTAAGAAAAATTTCCTAAATTACGTCAGAACTCGGCAGCTTGTGGCATGAGCAGATGCAAACAAACCACAGCGCCACCCTGGTGGTGTATCGCGGTACTAATTACATAAACATTGTTCAAGTTCAGTATTTATGGTAAATTTCATACAGAGTCTACTGGACTAGTGTACAAAATCACTGTAAAACATCTTTCAGTAAATATTATGATACCATAACATATTGGGACCCATGATTGGATGAAAATTCAGTGCAGAAAGCCAAAAAGAAGATGATATATACCTATACAAGGTGTACTTCTCCAAACAACAGCAGCAGCAGCATGTGAG
The DNA here is from genome assembly GCF_040412425.1 of Macrobrachium rosenbergii. Taxonomy (NCBI): domain Eukaryota; kingdom Metazoa; phylum Arthropoda; class Malacostraca; order Decapoda; family Palaemonidae; genus Macrobrachium; species Macrobrachium rosenbergii. The sequence goes on from NC_089743.1 coordinate 76,948,152, forward strand.
GGCTTTAAATGCTTTTAAATACGCATGGGAAGAACGCCACCGACAATGCCAACTAGCGGCAGCCGCCTGAAACTCTTTTTTTTCTACAAACATCATATGATTCATCGGGTCGCATTCTGGTCTGTTGTTTGAGCTCTGATGCAAAATTTACTCAACATTTCGTGTCGAGATCTGATTATGTAGTTCTAGTACAGTCATAGATATATGGGGTTCTACTGTATATATATATATATATATATATATATATATATATATATATATATATATATATATATATATATATATATATATATATATATATATATATATATATATATTATTATATATGGGTCTTGGTTGATCATGTATTATTCAATTTACGTAAATTTTACGGCCCTGCAAAACCAAGATTACATGTAACCTGCCACTTGAAGCCAAAAGTTAACCTCAAAGACAGTCGTTAATTAGCCAAAGGTCGCCAGTTAAGGGTTATTAACCTTAACAAAGAATATTTGAGATGAATTTGATTTTAAACGCAACGGTTCTTCCAAACATTCGGACGCGAGGCATACAAAAGCATCGAGATTTAACCTGATTTTGCTTACCCTAAATCCTAGGCATTTTACTGGAATAATGGGGTTGAAGCTAACAATAAAATAATTAGGCTTAATCTAGACTTCGTGAACACATATACCGTAAGTGGTGGCTGAAGGGGGAACAAAGGAAATTTGAAATACAGAAAACAAAGGATAAAAGAATGGGCGAAGTTTTGAACAAAAAGCGACTTTACCTTAGGACGAGAACGCTTGCGATCAACGACCGACGTGGAGTTCTTGCAATTGTTTCTTCACTTCAGTAATAGAATAATAGACAAAGAAAGGGGGAAGAGGTCCAACTGGACGTGTTATCTCTCCGAAAGCTTGGTTCTCTCTGTAGTTCCCTGACCGAGCCTAGGTCAAAAACAGTCACCCCAGGTGTCCACGTTCTTGTTAAAAACATTCGCCAAGAGACAGGTAGGAAGGAAAAAGGGACCTTAGGACCACCTATTCTTAAGGCTGATAGGGAAATTTTCCTATAGGGTAAAGGCCTAACTTACCTATCCCGTTCTCCAACGGACGTTAAGGTTTGAACTGAAGACGCACTAGCGTGGGACAAAGCAATTTCCCTGTCTCAGTCAGGCTGATATTTCTATCCCTAAATGTTCGAGGGCGAACAGCGTAAATATTTATAAAAGCTCCCCCCTTTAAGAGGGCCTTCACTCCCTTTTCGGGCGTGAAGGTCTATACTAAGCAAGCTGTTCGCCTCTCGTAGGTTACTCTCCTTCCCCTGAGCAGATTAGTCCTGGTTAGCCTACCTAGCTACAGAACTACCTAACCCTAGATAGGATATGAGCTATAATTACTACTTAACCTAATTCTAATAGTACTAGAAGGTGCTCACGGTTATTATAGGCTACCTCCTACAATCATGATGTGTTTTAGACCTAGCCTAGTGGTACGTTCTATGATATTCCCTAGCCTAACCTATCCTAACCCGACCGTAGCACCAACATAAGAGTTAATATTCTAACTAAATTACAACATGGTTTATGTTTAATACAATTAAAATTTACTAGTTAATTCATGAGGGTTGCCTCATATGATAAATGGGTGCCTCACTGAGGTCTTAGGCCATGCGTGTCACGAGCATCGTGGCTCGTTTCACAATAGTTAAGATTACTGAAATTAGTTAGGCTACTTACATGATTACTGCGGCTCGGTGGTAAGTGGAAAGAACAAGGCTACTAAATTGATGTACTGTACTTCAAGGTGGCCTAGGCTAGGTACAAATAGAAGGAAGAGATCACACTGGCTACCTTCTCTGGGCAAGGGGCCAGGATCACTCTTAGATGTTAGGGCACTGTGCCGAGAGGGCACTAGTGCCAGGATGAGCTTATAGCTTCGCAACTACTGGGCTCTCTTCCGCCTTCTTCTTCTTCTTTCGGTTTCCTCCAAGGCCTATCAGTAGCTGGCCTAGCAGGTGATGAGAGCACCGACTCGGGACAGGCCAGAAGGGCTAGCGGGCGCGAAGTCAGGGGCAACTGCAAAGCTGCGGGGACTTCCCATCCGGCTGCTGCGACAACCGGAGCGAGAGCGATCTCGACTTCGTCCGAGGATGCCAGTTCCTGGTCTTCCAAGGAGGGGTACCATTTCGATCCTCCAGGGTTCATCCCCGGATTCAAATTTTGCAAAGAAGAAGTTTCGGTGCTGGAGGCTCTCCAGTCGCGATGATCAACTGCATGGGGAATCCTAAATCTCCCGGAGGAGGATTCACCTCATGATTTAGACCCGCATAGGGGCCTTTTCCACTGGTAGCTCAACGTCCGTGGCGGACGGAGTCTGGCACTGCTCAGTGCTCGCAAGTGGCACTGGCAGCAGTTGAGGGGTCAGGCATGCCGACAAGGGGTCCGGAGGTGCAATACCTCGGACGACTTGGGTTTGGCTGCGGCAGAGATTCCTGCCCCAGCAGGAGATCGTAGCCTCTCCCTAGAGTTTTGTTCGGGGCGTCCGCTGGCGTTGCTTGCTTGGGCAGCCCTCCCAATTTGTGGAGTGGTCTGCCCGCTTGCACGCCCTGCAGCGGTACTGCTCCTCCTGAATCTCTCTTCGCGGAGGGGGAGGACCTTGGTGGGCCAGCCCTTCGCGATTGGAGAGGGCTAGGCCTGAAATAGGTTAGGGCGCCCCTTCCGCAGACCACTTTGGTGGGCGGAAGGTGGAGGTTTGTCATGGTTGAGAGTTTTAGATGGGGCCTCCGTGGAGGAGGTAACGTGGCTGCGGAGTGGCGTTGGTGACGGGCTTCCCGCAGAGAAGATCCCGACCCAACAAGAAGGCCACCCGGGCCGAATTCCACCTACCACGCCGAGGCGGTGGGGTATCGTGCCCCAAGGTGTCATAACCTGGAGTTGGACAGTAGGAACGGTGATGGTGTGGCCCTCTATCCACTTCATTTCCCACCGCTTCTTCGTCAACCACAGCACCGACTGGCACTTGGGCCCTAGTGATCAGGCTAATGTCTGCCGCAGTGTCTACTGTGACCGGAAGGGTCACAGGCAGGCTAGTGCTCTGAAGAGGGGCCACCGAGATGAACTGGGTTTCCAGTCTCTCGGGGTAAAGGATCCGTGCGGACCAGCAGCAGAAAATGAAGTGCCGATTAGGTTGACAAATTTGGTGGTGGGGACATGATGTGGACAGGCCGGAGATCCCGCATTGTAGTGGCTAGCAGCCCCACAGGATTTGCACGGGCCTTTGGATGGGCTCGGTGGCCTGCAGTAACTGTTGGAGGAGAGGGCTGAGCGGGTAAATCGAGCGGAGTTCTGGCTGGTAGGGTTAGGCTGCTTATTAGTGCCGAGTTTGTATCGGCACTCAGCTTCAGCATGGCCCCTTCTGCAATAGTTGCACAGGGTCTTGCTAGGCAGTCCATTCTTCGGGCGAGTGGAGTTCGAGAGGTAGGCCGGAGGGATGATTCGCTTCTGAGAGGTGCTATGCGACTGATTGAAGGTTTCCCACGAATCAGCCATGCAACAAGCTTCCATAAGTGTGGAGGGCTGTTTATCGTTAAGATATACTGCAAGGGGCCCTGGCACACATTGGAAAAGGTCTTCTAGCATGGTCCGATTGAAGAGATCCTCAAACGCCGTGCAGGCCAAGGAGTCGAACCAGCGCGCACCGGACTGGGTTTTGTGACATGCCCATTCCGTCCAAGACCAGCCGACTTCCTTGGCAAGACCTCGGAACCGTTGTCTCCATTTTTCTGGGGTTATTTCGTGCAGGCCTTTGTAATGACTCTCCACGAACTTCCGCCATGTTGCCTCTCTGGCTCTTCTCCAATGAGCGAAGCGCTGCCTTGGCTTTTTCCCTCCATATGCTTGGCTAGTATTAAGGCTCTCTCCGTCTCCGTGGTGCTGTAGTTATCGAAAAGAGCCTCGATCTCCTCCAGCCATGCTTGGCTCGTCCTCAGTCCACTTGGGGACTAGAGAATTGATGCTCGAAATTGGAGCGTTTGATGCAGCAGGTGTAGGACTGGAGGCTTGATGGCTAGCCATAGCTTTGGCATTCTCCATTTTCGCTCTCTCAAGCTCGAGCTCCTTCTCCTTTAGGGCTAACTCAGTTTCCTTGCAGGCTAACTCCATGCTGTCTCCTTTCTCTTTTCCTCTTCATACTGCCTTGCTCGGCGTCATACACCCTTCATTCTTCTTCATACTTCCTCTGCTCGAGTCTTTCTTCCTTCTCCCGCTTGGCCAAGTCGTCCACTTGCTCCTTAACCCAGGTAGTAAGTTCCGAGCCGGTGAGACCTGCCGCCGTCCCCAGCCCCAGGAAAGTTTTTATAATGCTCTGCTGCCATGGTTCTGGTGGGGAAGGCCGTCTAACCGGGTCGAGTGGGCGTACTTGGGCAGCGAGGAAGTGTCTCTTCAATGAAGTGGCACTGTTTCAAAAGGTGGGTCACTGTAGTTTCCCTAGGCACTGGTGCAGGTTAGCCAACTTTCTCTTCTGTGTTCCCTTTGGTTTTGTTTTATTTATTTTTCTGGATTTGCTTGGTGGCACTTATGGTGCAATGTGTTCCTAGGACCCTCTACTGGAGTCCAACTAGGCTATATGGAGGAAAGGCACTCTACTGGTGGCAATAGCAGAGTGGGAGGGAGGTCGAATGGCAGAGAGGAAGGTAAAAGAGAGAGAGAGAGAGAGATATCCCAAATTATTGGCACTGGTTCCCCTTGAGTGGCTGGTTTTGTTTGTTTCAGAGGGGTGAAAACTCTGCTTCGGTCTGGATAGCAGGCCTCACTCGTGACCGACAGTTTATCACTGTATTGTAATTACTCTTAACTTGTCCTCATCTATTGTGGGACAGAGGTGTTTCTTTTATTTGGTTAAAGTATTCGAATTAATTAGCCTAGTGTCGGCCGTTCTTTCTTTGAAGAGGGTCACATACGGAGAGAGAGAGAGAGAGAGAGAGAGAGAGAGAGAGAGAGAGAGAGAGAGAGAGAGAGAGAGAGAGAGAGAGAGAGAGATTTTCAATCAGCGAATTTCTTGCTGCTTGAGAACATGTAAACAAAGATTTTATACATGCACAATGGCATGGATCTTAATAAAATGATATAGATGCGTCGTCTTGGCTTCCTTAGGGATTACTTTATTATCTTAATTTTCCCGGGAGCCGACGTCACAAAAGTTTATCGTAAAAATTTTAAATTTTCTTTATATGATTTTATAGTAGGTATTCGTATAGGAACTTGTTATTACTCCTAACTAAGGCCTAACTTTCCCTGCCTAAATTATCTTTTGGTTTTTTCCTAGCTAAGATATTAGGAGGTGGGTTCGCTACGAAAAGCAAAAAAAAAATATATGCCCCAAGAGTGGCGGGGAGCAGAGTCGAGGTCACAATAACAAGGTCTTTGAGATGGCGGCCAGGTCCCGTTAGGCCTAAATTTCAAAACCTCCTCGGCCGGCGAAGGAAACCCCAAAATGGCCGTTCTCTCACAAACAGTTCGAACAATTTCAAAACAACGCACGAAACAAATGCAGGTATCCAGATTTTACTTTAAATATACCAATCCTGCATAGTGTTTTACGTTAAGGATGGAAAACGAAATTACCAAACAACTTTGTGTCTTTTGTTATCGTATTCCTCACCCGGAGATTAAACAAAAGAATGAAAAGAGAGATGCTGGCTTGCCTGCGTAAATTTACGTTGTTGAACGGTACCTTTATTGTAAAATTACTATTTCAGTTCGTTTGCTACTTCACTGACACGGTTTTTTGACGGATTCCCGCTATATGCAAACAATAACGATCGGAATTGCCGACGCGATTTCTAAATTACTTTGTGTACATGAACTGGGCTCCGCGATTCTCGGCCTTTGAATTCGTTACTTGAACGACTTGACTCACAATCCGAACACGGTACAATGTCCTTGTCTTAAACGTTATAAATTATGACTCTGCTCTCAACGCACTTCTTTCCTACGCTAATTCTCGCTACACTTGTTATACTATTCTCTTTACTGCTTATTATTATGCCTCGTTCCTTGTTTGGAAGAATGAAATGGAGTTCGATATCTGACTTTTATTTTTTGGAATTAATGTAATTTTAATTTCCTTTTCTCCAGATTCTTTCTCTAAAATGTACTTTAGATTCTACGCAAGGTCGCCAATGTTACGTGTTTCCTGAGGGTCTTGGTTGATCATGTATTATTCAATTTACGTAAATTTTACGGCCCTGCAAACCAAGATTACACGTAACCTGCCACTTGAAGCCAAAAGTTAACCTCAAAGACAGTCGTTAATTAGCCAAAGGTGGCCAGTTAAGGGTTATTAACCTTAACAAAGAATATTTGAGATGAATTTGATTTTAAACGCGCGAACGGTTCTTCCAAACATTCGACGCGAGGCATACAAAAAAGCATCGAGATTTAACCTGATTTTGCTTACCCTAAATCCTAGGCATTTTACTGAATAATGGGGTTGAAGCTAACAATAAAATAATTAGGCTTAATCTAGACTTCGTGAACACATATACCGTAAGTGGTGGCTGAAGGGGGAACAAAGGAAATTTGAAATACAGAAAACAAAGAATAAAAGAATGGGCGAAGTTTTGAACAAAAAGCGACTTTACCTTAGGGCATAACGTTATGCGCATCAACGACCGACGTGGAGTTCTTGCAATTGTTTCTTCACTTCACTAATAAGAATAATAGACAAAGAAAGGGGGAAGAGGTCCAACTGGACGTGTTATCTCTCCGAAAGCTTGGTTCTCTCTGTAGTTCCCTGACCGAGCCTAGGTCAAAAACAGTCACCCCAGGTGTCCACGTTCTTGTTAAAAACATTCGCCAAGAGACAGGTAGGAAGGAAAAAGGGACCTTAGGACCACCTATTCTTAAGGCTGATAGGGAAATTTTCCTATAGGGTAAAGGCCTAACTTACCTATCCCGTTCTCCAACGGACGTTAAGGTTTGAACTGAAGACGCACTAGCGTGGGACAAAGCAATTTCCCTGTCTCAGTCAGGCTGATATTTCTATCCCTAAATGTTCGAGGGCGAACAGCAGTAAATATTTATAAAATATATATATATATATATATATATATATATATATATATATATATATATTATATATATATATATATATATATATATATATATATATATATATATATATATATATATATATTATATATATATATATATATATATATATTATATATATTTATATATATATATATATATATATATATATATATATATATATATATATATATATATATATATATATATATATATATATATATATATATATATATATATATATATATATATATATATATATATATATATATATATATATATATATATATATATATATATATATATACAGGTAGTATTGCAAACTTATTTTTAAATTTAGGTTCTGACAGAGCTTCGAAGTCGATCTCAAATGCGGAAGTCCACCAACCACATATGTACATGTATTCTGTACCTATCGTTATATTATCCAAAAATGTGCATGTATAGTACCTATTTTTACGTTTAGCATATGAAATCTTATCATGCTTGAACTCCTTGATTAATACTTACTTTTATTACTGTATTTAACATTTTTATTGTAGGCATTCAAACCATCTGTCTGGTCTGTTTACATTTTCTTATCCGCCATTTGCATTGCCAATCGGCTACACGTATGACGTATTATTTACTTTTGTTTATTTATAGGTTTGAATTAAATACATACCGTATTTGACGGCGTATAAGACGCACTTTCTTAACATAAAAAAAAAAATGGCCTAAAAATCCCCCTGCGTCCTAAGTACATAATGTAGGCTCAAAATTTAAGAATTTTGGCCGAAATTATATGTGAAACGTCATGTAGATGTTGTAGCCTAGCGTAAAATTCGGTGTTATCCTAATAACCTATTAAAAAACAAAGTTTATTATAATTATTTATCATTATCACACTTACCATCACCGCAATTACTACTGCTAGTATTATAATCAATATCTACGTTGTTATTATCGATATTTTCATTAAAATGTTAATATCATTATCGTCGTCTACAGCCGATCGCCGCATTCCACATTTATAGATATAAACAGTACGTGTGCTGCCACCTATTGGTGATTATCTCGAGAGCTTCACGGATACCAAGGCTTCGCCAGTTGCTAGTTGGCAATTCCTGCTAACATTCTCTTTACGCATAACAACATGGCTTCAATCAATTGGTGGTTGACAATTCCTGCTACCATTCTCTTTAGGCATAATAACAAGGCAGTTTTGTTGAGTTGATACTGAAACGTGCTAGCATTCTCTTTTAAGAATAATAACATGGCTTTGTTCAGTTGCTCACGAGACTCGAGCTGTTACATAAGAAACATTTTTATTTATTGAATTTTACCCCTTGATTGCATACTTTTATAATATATATTACTGTAGGTAACATCTTTATTAATGTTTTTGTTGATTCTGCTGGTAAGAAACAATGTTTACAAAATGAATGTGTTGGATCTATTGGTAAACCTATGAGGTAGCTTTCATGCAGACGAAACATTCGATCGTAGTAAATGGCTGATTGTATAATACATATTTTGATAAATATAAATATGGTAAATAACTTTTTATTAATGTTTTGTTGATTCTGTTGGTAAGAAACAATATGCATATGATAACCTAATACTACAGTTTTTACTTACCAAAATCATATGAAGCATAGGCTAGAAACCTTATTTTTTCCCCTCAGTGTCCTGCTGAAATTAATTGGGGTGGTCCTATGCAGACATGCGTATTATAAGCCATCAAATCTTGGACGGTAATTTGTTATTGCATTTGATTTATTTGCAAAAATAGAAATACAAAATACATTACAAAAATATGAATCTTTTACCATTTTCGAACGACACAAACACACAATGCCGCCAAAGCTGAGCATCTATCGGATATGAGCTATATATATATATATAAATATAAAGTATCGCATATATATATATATATATATATTTTTAGCAAAAATATAAATTTAAATATTATATATATATTATTATATTATAAATAGTATATATATATATATAAAATAATATCGGGTATATATCGGTATTATATATATATATATATATGTATATATATATATATATATATATATATATATATATATATATATATATATATATATATATATATATATATATATATATATATATATATATAGTGCTATATATATAGTTATATATGATTCATTGACATATTAAGATAACTATATATATACAGGTACGCATGGGGTTAGCAATTAATATCGATACAACAATATTTTGAAAATACATATTTTTAAATTTTGTGGGCGACTGGCGCGGGCAACAGCGTACAATCCAGCAGCGTATTGTGTACGATACGTTGGCTGAGAGGCTGGAATAAGCACATTAATTCAATGAGCCGACCTACTTGTCTCATTGTGTCGGAAGTCAGAATAGGTCAGTGTTCGTTTGCAATTTTTGTGCGTTTGTAAATACAGGCGGTCCCCGTTTTTGTACACGACGGGGTTCCGTTCTTGCGCCGAATAGGTCAGTAACCCGAAAATCGCCGTTCTGTTCTTTGCCGGAACATCGTCGAAAATCGTCAAAATCATAAGAAAACCTTACTTTTAATGCTCTGGGTGCATTGAAAACGATGTAAACTGCATTATTATTGAGTTTTACATCAAAAAACCTTCAAATTATGATTATTCTGCCATTTTGGGGCCATATTTCTTCCGGATCGATCGGGAACATGACGCACAACCCCGGAACATGCGTGAAGCCAGAAATAATTTCTGATGAATATATTTGAAAAGCCGCCGTAACCCTCGAACGTCAGAAGCCGGAACCGCTGTAAACCGGGACTGCCTGTACAGGTAGTGAGCGAAAGTGACGATAATTTGTGTTACAATAATTCGAGTTTACGATGGAGTTAGCAATTAACACCGGTACGACAATATTTAGGAAATATTTTTAAATTTCGAACGGGCACAGACAACAGCGTATCAGGCAGCAAAAGAGACCAACTTCTTTTTATCCATGTCTTTATTCCATCTTCTAGTTAAAAAAGTAAGAGAATGATAAAAATATTGTTAGTAACCTTATACTCTTGCGAAAATGTGTACAGCCATAAACAACCGAATGAGAAACTGTTGTTTTGCTAATAAGTGAATCGGATAACAACTATTTTGCTTGTATTTCAACCATCGTATGGTTAAACAATTACCGTAGTTATGTTAAAAATGACGTTAACCACTGATATATTTTTACACTATACCCTTATCCGCTTTGGAGAAAAGATCGGCAAGGAAATATACTGCTACAGTAAATTTAAGCTGCAAGTTGTAGTTGAAGCTGAAAAAAGAATGTTCAAGCTGCTAATGACTATAAATTATCGTGCATTGGCAACATGGATGAAACTCGACCGCAAATAAAATTGGAAAGTAATTTAATCAATACTACAGGGCATGAAAGAACACATATTACTGCAGTTTTCACGCCGATAAAAGATAAATACGAAAAGCTCTTAGTATGATGATGAAATCAAGAGTAAATAGCGAACGGAATCTTGCTTTTTTTTATACAAAACAAACAATCCCCCAATCGGCCAGCTGCCAACGTCATCTATTAACGGTAAAAATGGCTAAATTAATTTCACAACGAGACATATTTAAGTTTATTTCGACTTAAAAACACTTCGTATAACGAAAAATATATATGTCCCTCATAAATAAAGTATCTAGAGATTCATTTACGCTAACTAGAAGCAAGAAATGCGCTCTGAACTCAGTTTAATGCGGCGAAATAAACACTGCGTGATCGATTCCCAAACCAAAACATTTGATCGCTGTGATCGCAATTTATAATGCAAAAGCAATATGAGAATATATACAATTGGATACAGTGTAGTAAAGCATAACTTTTTAAAAGATCCATGGAAAAGATGCACAATTCGTTATTTTGATGTTTGTACTATAACGTAGACAAGGCTACCGTATATGATATACCAAAGTGCAGGCTGGGCCTTGTTTGTTATTCGATTTCTCCTTATACTGACTTATCATGTCAATCTGCATTGAACCTGCAGAATTAGCTGACACTAATAATTACTATACCATATATGTATAAAGTATACTGTGTAGAGTAGGCTAGGCTACCATACATGTGTAGATGGTACTGATTACCCTAGTGACGATTTTTTCAAGAAACGATGGTTTTTTGGAACCTAACCCTATCGCAAGTAGGGGAATAATAGGGGAATAATAAATATATATATATATATATACACATACATATATATATATATATATATATATATATATATATATATATATATATATATATATATATATATACATATATATACATATATATATATATATATATATATATATATATATATATATATATATACATACATATATATATATACACATATATATATATATATATATATATATATATATATATATATATATATATATATATATATATATATATATATATACACATATATATATTACACATATATACACTGTAAACCCTTTCTTATTTGCAGGGGATGTACCTCAACCCCACGAATAGCTAAAATCCGTGAATACGTAGAACCCTTCTAAAAAGACTTAGAATTGCCTAGTTTGATAGTTCAAACACAAAAAAACTCTAAAAATGCTTATACAGGTATTATCCTACTTGTGATGGAGTTAGGTTCCAAAAAACCCATTGTTTGTTAGAAAAAAATTATCTTGAATATAGCCTAGCCTACACTAGGGTACAGTATTCAGTACCATGTATACAAATATGGTAGCCTAGCATATACTATAAAGTATACTCTGTACATACATGGTATAGTAATTATTAATATCAGCTAATTCTGGAGGTTCATGCAGAGTGACTTATGAGAATTCAGTACAAAGAGAAATTGAATAACAAACAAGAATTAGCTTAGCCTACAGTATGGTATATTGTATACATATACAGTAGCCTAGCGTACATTATACTGTACTCTATATTCACACAATATCATATTATACAAACATCAACATAATGCATATGCATCATTTTCCATAGATCTTTTAAAATGTTATGCTTTAATTCACTGTATCCAATAATATTGTACATATATTGCTTTTGTATTATAAATTGCGATCATAGCAATCAATGTTTTGGTTTGGAAATCGATTATGTACATGGTAAGTGTATTTCGCTGTGTTTAACTCAGTTCAGAGCACTTCTCTTGCTTCTAGTTAGCATAAATGAAACTCTAGATACTTCATTTTTATGGGGTAAGGTTATTTTTCATTATACGAAGTGTTTTTAAGTCGAAATATAACTTAAATATGTCTCGCTGTGAAATTAATTTAGCTATTTTTTTGTCAATAGGTGATGTTGGCCGTTTGGGAGCATGTTTGTTTTGTGTAAAAAAAAAATTAAGATTCCGTTTGCTATTTTCACATTATTTCATCGTAATATAAGCTTTACGTATTTATCGTTTATTGGCGTAAAAATAGCAGTAATATGTGTTCTTTCATGCTCAGTAGTTTTAATTAAAATACTTCTCTAATTTTAATTACGGTGGAGTTTCATCCATGTTGCCGATGCACGATAGTGTATAGTCATTAGCAGTTTGAAAATTGTTTTCTCGGCTTCAGCTACAACTTGCAACTTAAATTTGGCAGTATATTTCCTTGCCGATCTTTCATCCACACCAAATAAGGGTATAATGTAAAAATATATCAGTCCTATTCTACTCAACTTCATTTGTACTCTAACTATGGTAATTATTTATTACTGTACGATGGTTGAAATACAAGCAAAAGGGCTGTTCTTATCCGATTCAGTTATAAGCAAAACTGTACCCTTACAGCTGTGCATGAACACTCCTACAACTGTCACTTTACTCTTAACCAAAGCAAAAACTAATCAGTTATCCCTATACATATTCAGGCATGGACTTTTTCTTTCATACAGTATTCAAGCCTTACCATTTTCTTTTAATGTACAGTAGATAGGGGTGACATTGGTACATTAAGTACTGTACCTAAATACAGTATTTAAATATGCAGTGAAAAATATACGAAATGAGAAGTTTAAGGGGCATGCCTGTGCCATAAGACCCCATTATAAAGTAAATGACTGTCTCTACCTTAAGATTAAAGAGAATTGCTTCAAATTTTTACCACTTATTTTACAAGTAATAATGAAAGTTCTTGTGGGGAAATTTAGAAATTTGGCCTCTAATTTAATTTGTTTTTGCAGTTGAAAAAACCATGATGTCACTTCGAAATATGCAAAAAAAAAGTTGCACTAAAAATTATTTTCCCAGTGACAAAATAGATACAATCAAACCCCTGTATTTGCGGGGATAGGGAACACAACCACCCATTGATAGCCAAAATCTGCGAATACTTGACCCCCCCCCTCTAAAAAAGCTGATAACTGCCAATTTTAATAGTTTACTGTCTATTTTAATAGTCCAAACACCAACTGTCATCCTAAAACACCTTAATACTATTTCAAAGTTATCTTACAACACTACCCTTAAAAATACAGTATGGCTTACAGCTACATGTAAAAACTAATCAAGTTATGCCTATATTCAGGCAGAGAGAGAGAGAGAGAGAGAGAGAGAGAGAGAGAGAGAGAGAGAGAGAGAGAGAGAGAGAGAGAGAGAGAGAGAGAGAGAGAGAGAGAGAGAGAGAGAGAGAGAGAGAGAGAGAGAGAGAGAGAGAGAGAGAGAGAGAGAGAGAGAGAGAGAGAGAGAGAGTTTTAGTACAATAAAATGTAGACATTTTCTAAAACTTTGGTACCTGAGTAATTTTTAGCAATTTCAAACTGCAGTTAAACTGCACTAATCCCTCAAAACTTTTAAGGTTTGAGAAGCACAGGTACCAGTAAAATATTGATTAAAATTTTTTGTGTACACTACATAAATTCTAAGAATTTTGTAAAGGGTGTGATATGGAGCAAGCCTGACATATACCAGATAGAGATAAGCAGTAATATTTCATTTCAGATTGGCATTTATATTTTTTTTTACTTGAGATTTTCTTGGTCTTTGTTCCCTTTTGCTGATCTTCATTTTTTAATAGATTTTACAGTGATGCCAAATTGTTTTTCTGAAATTGATATAAACTTCATTTACACCAGGCAAGCCTGAAGTTGCTATTTAAACAGAAAACATTTCTTTGAATAGGATAAGAAAAAAATTGCACTATCAAAACTTTATTCTTAAAACTCACTAATTTAGGACAACAGCAACAAATGAAATTAGAATCATAAATATGTATATACATAACCTGTACGAAGTGGTGGTGTACCTGTACCTTATACTGTTTTACAATATATAATCTCTCGTGCTCCTTGGGCCATCAAATAAAGTTGAAAAGTTCTCTATTTAAATACTTAGTAATATAAAGGGAATATGATCAAGACAAAAAATTTACAATTTTTGCTCTTTTCTTAGGCAAAGAATCAACATTGGAGTCTTCATCACTTGAATGGTCATCTACATTCCCAGAAGAGTGGAAGGTATATAAAGGTGGAGGTCGTGGAACGTACGGATCAAAGGTCCACTTGGGAAACATTCGTTTGTATAGGTTGAGAAGTACAGTATCTTGGGATTTCAATTTTCCATCAAAATGACATTTCATGTGACCGTGAGTACCTGGAAAAGAAAGTATATGAGAAATTATAAGATTGTGAACTTCAAGATTCATTCTAATTTGATCCATATACTGTATATGGTGCAGAATGGTGTTATAGCATGAATGCAATTTACAATTTCCTGAGGAGGAAATATGATTATTATTATTTTCCTGAGGAGGAAATATGATTATTATTATTTTTTTTATTGAATATTATTGCTGCTTCAGCTGCATTTATTTTGTAGAAGACTTTTTCTATTTTCTTTATTGTGGACTTCTTTTCAGTGGAGGTGCGTGCTAACAGCTCGCCTATATTGGTCATTTCATGGGGGAAAAGTCAAAATCTGGATTCTGCTTCTTTATATATTCTATACAGTTAGTTCTATACAATTGTTGCCGCGACGTTTCGACAGACTCTTCTGTCATTCTCCAGCGGGAGGTAGTAGAGGACTGGCAGATTGCATAGGTCCTTCTGAATTTATACACGGGCTTCAGCGGGGGGTCATGGATGGCGAATTCTGATTGGTTGCAGTCAGCGAACTTCAAGCCAAATTTCTGCGGCAAAGCTCGATCCTGACCGATCTTCGCAACCTGGGAATGTCATTCATTCCTGCGTTCTCATTGGCCTGCCGTTGCGTGATGTCATGCCGGCTGACATCATCGGTAGTTTGGCTGCTATTGGGCTGAGGATGAATGATGTCATTATCTACTCTTTCTGTCGTAGTCGGGGGATTGTCTCGAAGGGCGCCTCGCTCATCAGGGTCATCTCCATTCTCAGGGTTATCGTTTTCAGGTATTCGTTGGATTTGGTGGGTGTTCTGCATTATTCTTCTTAAATTCGTGGGTAGGAGCGATGCCTCCCGCGTTGTATTCATTGTTGGTTTTCTCTCGGCAATGAGGAGCGCCTAGCAGGCGCAGACGCCGAGGGTCGGCGGCTCTCCGATTATACTTATATTTTGTATAATACTGTCGCGGGAGATGGAAATATTGTGGGTAGCACGGGCGTGGTTCATGATGGCACCCTCCTGGGCGTGGCAGGAGATCCTCTTTGACGCAGGAGGCATCGCTCCTACCCACGAATTTAAGAAGAATAATGCAGAACACCCACCAAATCCAACAAATACCTGAAAACGACAACCCTGAGAATGGAGATGACCCTGATGAGTGAGGCGCCCTTCGAGACAATCCCCCGACTACGACAGAAAGAGTAGATAATGACATCATTCATCCTCAGCCCAATAGCAGCCAAACTACCGATGATGTCAGCCAGCATGACATCAAACAACGGCAGGCCAATGGGAACGCTGGAATGAATGACATTCCCAGGTTGCGAAGATCTGTCGGATCGGAGCTTAGCCATTTGGCTTGGGTTCGCTGACTGCAACCAATCAGAGTGCCATCCGCGACCCCCTGCTGAAACCCGTGTATAAATTCAAGAAGGACCATGCAATCTGCCGGTCCTCTGCTACTCCCGGCTGGAGAATGACAGAAGGAGTCTAGCCGAAATCAGCGACAACAATTGTAAGGAACAACTGTATAGAATATATAAAGCAGAGAATCAGATTTGGACTTTTCCCCCATGAAATGACAAATATAGAGGCTGTTGCTGCGCACCTCCGCGAAGAGTCTGCAATAAGAAAATGAAAAAGTCTTCTACAAAATAAATGCAGCTGAAGCCAGCAATAATATTAATGAACCTGTTTAAAGGGTCTGCTGCCAGTTATATATTTTTGTAATACCTCTTCCTCCTTGAGCTTGTATCTTCAATACCCGACCTTCATTTACGCACAATATTTTTACAAATGCACATCTCATTGTAAGGTGATTTTTACAAATGCACATCTTATCGTAAGGCAAGTGTATCACATAATTACTTTCATTTTAAGCCACTTGACACTAATTTGCAGCAACAAGCTATGTGACACTTCAGTTGACCTATGCTCCTGTGTGGTGACCATTTAAATAACACAAATTACTACAGAGTTAAATATCCTTAATACACACTGGCACCACAGAGCTCCCAAAGAATTCTTCACTCCATGTAGCCTCATTCTCAACAGAACTCCAAACAAACTGATAGGCAAGATCATAACTCGCACATCTAATGTACCAGGATTGGATTACATGATAATTATCCAGACAACAAAATGTCTGCTAATTTTCAATGCTGAACAGGTTTGTATCTGAATGAAAGAAGTGGTACGAGTTTAGCCCTTACACAGCTCAGCAACCCAATTTATGCATGCAGTTTCAAATTGCCTGTGACCCTAGATGGGTACTTAGGCAGAGTAGAAATCACCATGTTCCTTAACAAAGAAAAAGTAGTAAAAGACTTAACACAACAGTTGACAAGACTTGGTCAGGTATTAAATAAGGACTGTGCTTCATATGCCACATGACATGTACTGTCAGGGTCTAAGAGGCTTATAAATTTGAGAGGCAAAGCTTGAAAGTAGCTCCAAGATCATCAGTCTAAACACAAAAGCTCAAATTTCCCAACAGCTGCAGTAGTATGTGGTATTGCCAATGATATTGTCAAACAAAGTGCATATCCCATGAGGTTTTGGTAACCCTAATACAACCCATTAACCAAAGCTAGGATGCCTTCTTCAAGGTGAGAGGCACTTGCTAGACAAGAGAGGAAAGTTTCAAAGGGAACTTCGTTTTGCAATTTTAAGATGCTAACACTCATCAATTCAGTTCTGAGAATATAACACCTTTATCCTCAAAGCTCTTCAATGGTAGCCTCTTCAGATTTTGATACCTTAAGAGTAGCATTTCTTTCTCTAAGTTGGTAAAGGAGATTTTAGAAATGCTGGATGTTATGAAGTGACCACGAGAGCACACCTGCAAGGCCACTTCTCTTTGTGCCCACAAAAAGTGGTCATGTAAGCCTGTTGGATCCTAGGACAGGAAATCTGATTCCTCAGCCCCTCAAGGTCAAATATCTCAAGGGCAAAGTGCTCACCTTTTTGCCAAAAATGAGACAAGAAGCCCCTAAGTCCTAATTTGGCAATCCCAGAAGATGAATGCATTCCCTACCCCCTGCAAATAGCTAAAATCCATGAATACTTAAAACCCCTCTAAAAACACTTAGAACTGCCTGTTTGATAGTTTAAACAAAAAAACCTCTACAAATCTTATACCTGATATTTTGTGGTTTATCATAAAAAAGTGCATTTAGTCAAAAATATGAAAAATACAGTAATTAGTGAATATTTCTCAGTGAAAAATACCGTGAATGGGGGAATTTTCTGCGAATAATGGGTAGATACGTTCCACAGAGAAATCCACGAATACTTGAGTTACTGTAAACTTCCATTCTTGTTTGAGGAGAACTGAGAAGTTCCACATTCTGGCCATTAGATGAAAGCAATGTCAGCTAATGTAACCATAGAAAGAAATCACAACTAATTGTAATCCTCTAAAAAGCTGACCTCCGTCCCCTGAACCAGTATCTGTAACCGACACCCTTTCAGTGGTAGCTTTGGCACACTATGTTACAAACATCCTTTTGACCATTTATTTTGTGCTTTTCCCATATTAATATTAAGGAATCATTTTAGATGTTATAGAACTATAACATGTTTGTGTGGAGTTAACTGGCATTTTCCCTTGCCCCTCCATTATCCCTTATGGCTGCCCAGATGTCAAATGGGCAGACGTTCCCCAAGTAATTAAAAACATCTGAAAATCTGTTATCACCAACGAGGGGTTAGTAACCTTTCTCATGCATTACAGACCAATCGTTTGGACCACACCCTCCATATTGTTATTGATCTAGCAGTTTTATCTGAGATCTGTTTGAGGAAGAGTTCTACGCTTACTACCTGGGTCACTTCACCCTTCAGGATCTGTCGCACCTGCATCTCCACCCTCACAACCTCACCTCTCACGTCTAATCATCTCAGTATTTTACCACTATCACTCAAACCTTTCACTGGCTGGCTCTCAATGACCCTTCCAAGTACCTGCTGGGAACATCAGCGTGCCCTGAGAAGAGGACAGTAGATGACCTCATTAAGAAGGAACTGTCACAACACAACCACCATCGCAATGATGTGGTATATATACTGGCTGCGACAGGACAACCTTTGCTAGTGTACTTTGCATCTCCTCCCTGTTGCGTATCCTGTTGGATAGAGACTCTGATCAAGTCCCTACTAGACGTTTCTGTGAAGCTGTCATTCTGAAGGTGGTAGGATCTCATCTGATTTCCTCTAATCTACCAAGGTAAAGTGATTAGAAGTTGTTTGTTGACTGATTGATTGATTATAAAATTTAGGTCTTGAAGACCAAGCGCCGGAACCCATCAGGATTATTCAGCGCCATAGTGAAGGTGAAATATATAAATTAATGATATGATAGGTAATGAATAGGTGAATGATGACATACTAGTAAAATTTGGTGTTAAAATATGAATGTAAAAAATGAAGAATGATATTACATAAAACCAATAAAAAATAAATGTATATTAAACTTTTCTATTTAAAAATATGTACTTAGTACATACAATAAATATGACTAAAATCTTTAATTATTAAATATAATAAGTCATATCTCATTAACATAAAGCATGCGAGCACTCTGTTTACAACGTCTCCCAATGCAGCAGCGTTCGGTGAGATGCGCTTGAGAAGCGGAAAAAGTTTTCAAAAAAATCACAACAGTAGTTTTTAAGATTAAGAGTTCATTTTGACTCTTTTTGTCATTGCCTGAAGTTTGGTATACAACCATGAAATGAAAAAATATCATTATCATATATAAATATTTGGAATATATTACAGCGAAAAAAAACCAAGGTGTATACAAATGCGTGGCTTTAATCGCCAGCAGTTTAAGCTAATTAGTTAATTTTTTTAGTTGTATTGTACACTAAATTGCAATGATTTTGGTATATAACAAATTGTAAAACGATCAAAGCAACACAGAGAAAATATTATCACAAAATGATGCATGAATTAAGTAATGCGCGGACGTAAAAATGTTTTTAAAAATTCACCATAAATGAAATATTGTTATAGAACTTCCGTTTGTTGAAAAAATGAAGCTAATTGATTGAATATTACTAGACTGTAAGTGTTTTAGCTTACAGTGCAGTTTCAACCACATTTTAAATTCAGTTAAAGTTGACCGAAAAATTAAATTTCTCTATTTATGTATTTGTATGAAAATATTTCAAAATGATAAAAGCTACAACATGAGTTATTTTCTGTTGTATTACATAAATTGTGCACATTTTCATATATAAAGTTTATGTAACACTAATATAAAACGGTACAAATATTACGACAACGAGGCGAAAGAATTTCAGAGATGTTGGCGAGAGTGCCGTGCAGGCGTAAGGAAATGTTTTTTTTCAAAGTTACCATAAATCGAAATATTGTGCTAAGACTTTCAATTTATTGCAAAATGAAGGTAAGCGATTGAATAATGCTAGAATGTAGAGTTTTAGCTTTGGTGCGTTTTTTTACCATTTCAGTCGAGTTAAAGTTGAATGAAGGTTGAAATTTTGGCAGTTATCATGATTTTATGAAATATTTCAAAACTGATAAAAACTGCAATATAGGCTTCTTTTCTGTTGTATTTTACATGAAATTGCGCACATTTTCATATGTAAAAAGTTTATGTAACGACTAATGTAAAAACGATGCAAACATTACGACAACAATGAAAAATTTCTGAGATGTTGGGCCGGTTTGCGCGGGCGTGGGAAAAAAAAAAATTTTTTCAGAAATTCACCATAAATCGAAATATTGTAGAGACTTCCAGTTTTATTGCAAAAATAAGTACATGATTGAATATTACTAGAATGTAAAGTTTTTGGCTTATAATTGCGTTTTGACCTCGTTTTAGGTCAGGTTAAAGTTACCCGAAGGTTGAAAATTTGGCAGTTATCATTGATTTATATGAAAATATTTCAAAACTGATAAACTACAACCATGGTTATTTTCTGTTGTATTCTACAGAAATTGCACATTTCCATATAGCAAACTTTGTGTGACTATTATAAACAATGCAAACATTCGACAACGTGAAGCGTGTGAAAGAGGAGTTTCTGGCGCGGGCGTGGAAAATGTTTTTCAAATTCACCTCGTCGTCAGTATTGTGCTAAGAGACTTCAATGGTTGCAAAATGAGGTAAATGATTGAATATTGCTAAGAATGTAAGAGTTTTAGCTTACAATTGCGTTTTTTTGACCATTTCGGTTCCGAGTCAAAGTTGACCAAGGTTGAAATTTTGCAGTTATCGTGATTTATATGAAAATATTTCCAAACTGATAAAAGCTACAACCATGGGTTGTATTTTTGTATTTTACATGAAATTGCGCATTTTCATATATAAAACTTTATGTAACGGCTAATATAGAACAGTGCAAAAATTACGACAAAATGACGAAAGAATTTCTGAAATTTTCGGCACGAGTTACCGCACTGGTGCCAAAAAGTTTTTTCAAAATTCACCATAAATCGAAATATTGTGCTAGAGACTTCAATTGTTGCCAAATGAAGGTACATGATTGAATATTACTAGAATGTAAGAGTTTTAGCTTACAATTGTGTTTTTCGACCATTTCGGTCGAGTCAAAGTTGACCGAAGGTTGAAATTTTTTGTAGTCGACATACGGTACGTCCACTTGGCACCCAACAGACAATTTTAGTTGACGTATGATACGTCCAGTCAGCGTTTAAGGATTAATATGATAATAATAACTGAGACTATCTGGTCAAACAGACCTTCCTGGGAGAGAAGTCTCTAGCACAATATTTCAATTTATGGTGAATTTTTGAAAAAAACTTTTTCCTTACGCCCGCGCGCGGTAACTCGGCCAAACATCTCTGAAATTCTTTTGTCAATTTGTCGTAATGTTTGCACCGTTTTATATTAGTTGTTACATAAAGTTTTATATATGAAAATGTGCGCAATTTCATGTAGAATACAAAAAAAAAATAACTCATGGTTGTAGCTTCTATCAGTTTTGAAATATTGTCATATAAATCACGATGTGCCAAAATTTCAACCTTCGGTCAACTTTGACTCGACCGAAATGGTCGGAAACTGCAATTGTAAGCTAAAAAACTTACAGTCTAGTAATATTCAATCAATTACCTTCATTTTGCAACAAACGGGAAGTCTCTAGCACAATATTCCGATTTATGGTGAATTTTTGAAAAAAACTTTTTTTTATGTCCACGCGTTACGAATTCATGCATCATTTTGTGATATTTTCTCCGTGTTGCTTTGATCGTTTTACAATTTGTTGTACACCATAATCATTGCAATTTAATTTAGTGTACAATACAAATAAAAAAAAATAACTCACTAGCTTTAACCGTTTTGCTCACAGCGCGATTTGTATACAATTATATATGAAAATTTTTTTTCCGCGGTCATATATTTCAATATTTATATATGATAATGATATTTTTTGTCATTTCTGATGGTTGCATACTAAAGGAAGCTTCCTTGTGGAACATCATTTTCAAGTGGAAATGTACTTGACAATACATCATCATTTCTCACTTGAAAAGTGCATTTTGTCAAAAAGTTTTGGATAAACCTGGTAAATGTCCAAGGATGCTGTTTTTATGTATCATTTTTAACACTGCATATCTCCATGTAGTAGTATCATATGCCTTTTCAGTGTCAAAACAGACAGCTATAATAATTTCTTTTCGTTCATATCCTCTTCGTAGGTGGTCTTCTAAGTTAGATAGAGACTCCAATGTAGATCTATTACATTGTGACCGAATTAGTGGGAGTCAAAATTTTATTTTCTCTCTGAGCGTGCCACGTTAATCGAGCACTTCATTTCTCTCCAGTAATTTCAAACAATAACATTCTTAGAAGTGGTTTGGTCTGTAATTTGTTTGCATTACTTGGATCCTTTCAGTTTGGGAATAGGAATAACTATGGCTTTAAGCATTCATCTGGAAAATAATTTTAAAAGCCATAAGTGATTTATAAAACTCCAATAAAGTATGACTTTTGCCAAAAGTGCTGATCATTCCAAAACAAATATTGTCACACCTCAGGGGCAGATTTATTGCTGTTCAACAAGAGCAATTTCCAACTCTTCCATATTATATTTTCTATTATATACATATCTTCTATGGTTTAAAATTTATTGTTATTAATTCTATATATTTTTCTTTATGCGGAAAGTGTTCATCTAAATTTCTGTCACACTACTTACTTTTGCTAAGTTTTCTCCTATTACATAACTTTTTCCTTTTGGATCAAGTATTCTTTTACTATCTTTTAGTATGGCATGTCTGAAATGGTTTAACATGGTGCCATTTTATTTTTCAATGCATTTTCTACATATTTTTGTATGGAAGTATTATTAGGGAGATCTGATTTCCTCACATATTTTCCTTGAATTACTACTTTGTTAAATTTTTGCAATTTTTTATTTATGTGAGGTTTTAATATACAATTTCTAACAGTTTAGTTAGTGTTTTATTTTTACTATTCAGATATTTTGTTATGTAGGGTTTTAATATATCCCAATTTCTATTTATTAATATAGTTAGTGTTTGTAAATTTTCTTCTAATATCGGTAATGTTTTATTTTACTGAACTTTTGAATCAGTAATGTTTTATTTTACTGAACTTTCTATTCAAATTATCAAATCATCTTCCAATTTTGTATTTTATTTTGATCAATTTTGTTAGTTTTTCAGACCACCATGGGACTTTGTGTTTTGCTGGATGAGATTTTGATATACTTTATCAGCAGCATTTTTAATGAAATCAACAATGAAGCTACTTGTTTCATTATGATCTTGTACATACTCAAATGGTGGGATATTCCTAGAGTGGAATTCTATAGTTCCCAATCTAAGCTAAATGTTGTATTGAGGACATGTGGCTTGGGATTATTTTGCAATAATGAAAGTGTATTGGGAAATGATCAATTGTGCAAGTCATCAACTGTATTCAATCAATCTGTCTCTGTTTGTTGTACATAGAGCAAGTCTACTGAAAAAAATTCCATGTGTTTTTGAAAAATATGTGCTGTTTCGTTATCATTTATACAGCACATGTCGTTTGAATCTATGAATTCTATTTTACTTCCTGCTCTATTTGAGTTTGTACAATTACAGTCCCATATTGGGTTGTGAGCATTATACTGTGTGTAAGGTTCTTTGGCATTGTTAAATAATTCTTTAGTTTTATCAATTGTCGTAATTTTTATTAGATTGGTTGTATATATTATAAAATTGCATAATTATAAATTTTGATTCGTATTCTAATACTACGATATCTGCAGGTCAGTAAAGTTTACAAGTAACTGTCCTGTAACATACTTTGTTATGTACATATATAACAGTATCTAAATTTCCTTCTTCCTTTATCTTTTAGTTTGCTAAGTTTCTCTATTAATAGTTGGTTTCTTCATTTTGGCAAATGTTCTCTCCAACGGTCTCTTTTTGTCTTTAATTTCTGGTCTATTACACCTTTCTTCTGCTACCTTTGTAGTAGCATCTTCTTGTGCTATGTGCATTAATACTTCAAATGAATTTGATAAAATATTATCCATATCATTGGTACCTGTTTCTTTATTTATTACCAATTTAGTTTTCATTTATAAGGTATTTTCTTCTTGGGATTTTTTTCTTGTGTTCGTTAGCTATCTGGCGTTTGTTTCATTACTGGTTTTTGTTACTGAAGAATATGTATGTTTCTTAGACAGATCTTGAATTCTCTCTCCAGCTCCAATTTATAGCTTCACTTCTTGGACATCCCAATCCTTTCTTGTTTAGAAAGTTTTCAATTAGTATTATTGTATAAAAACCTGCATTCTTTGGACCCTGTGATTTGTGATCTTTGCAACAGTTCACCTTTGCAGCACTACCATTTTCCATTGTGTGGCAATTTTGTCAGAACGACAATAAGCATATATACATTTATTTAACCAGTTTTTATTCATGTGCCCATATTTACTACAATTTTGACATTGCAGTGGTTTTGGCCCAAAAATTGTTATTTTTTGAGGTAGGTCTTGATCTTCAAATTTGATTTTTGCAATTCTTAATATTTTATTGTTCTGTTTGCTTGTTAGTATTATATATATATATATATATATATATATATATATATATATATATATATATATATATATATATCTAACAACCTTGGACTTTGGGATATCTCATTTAACCCTGAGATGACATAATTTATCAATGTACCTTTTAGACAGAGAAACTTTAAAATTCGAAAAAAATAAAAAAAAAAATCATCAATGGAAAGAGAATAACCACGTACATTCACACTGTATAAATAAAAAAATTCTAAGTATTTTCCCTACCTTCACAAGAAGTTGAAAAATACTATATTTACAACCCTTGTGGAGCTTCATTTACAAGACAATTGTCTAAATTTACCAACTTATATGTTTTTCTAATAAATAAATTTACTGTATTTTGTAAAATTATTACTGCTCACAATATCAAAACAGATAAAGAAATAAAAGCAGTAACAAATTTTGGCATATTTGTTGTAAAATATTCACGTAAATTTACAAGAAGGAAGATTGTTACTTTTTTAACTTTTATGGTTTTTCTAATATTTCTTTGCAATTTCTTTATAAATTGCATTTTATTTCAACATACTATTGTAAACAACACAAAACAAAAAAACAAACAGCAACCCCTTTGGCCATATTTACAACAAATTTAAAAGACTCATGTTAGAGAGAGAGATGCAGTACTTTCCCTTGGTCACAAGCATTACCATACTGCTAACTCTCACTCTCGTCATAAAAGTTACCATCAGTGAATTTATAGCATATACAAGTAGTGCTGGCACCTTTTTGAATCATTATTACCATAACAGTGGTGTGTAATTCTGCTTCACACTGAAGATCAATCTGTCCACCTCCCCAAGCCTGTTTGGCTTCACACTGAGGACTCAATCCGTCACCTCCACCCAAACCTGTTTTACTTCACACAGAGATCAATCAGTCCCTTAAGGGTTAAGAGAGTCCAATAGTATATTCTTCTGACCAGTTAAGATTTACTGTTTTCAGGAAGGCTAATAGTACCTGGATACATTTCATAAATGTAATTTTTTTAAATTATATTTACATTATCAATACTTTTTATAGAAAGCAGCCTTCAGATTGGTTTGTGGTGGCTTCTATAGCGTAATATATCTTTTATTTGTCTAAGAAGAAAGCGTTTCTGTTGTTGGATGTCTTTTATAAGTGGTTTTCCAACTTTAAACACTGAAATTTGTTCATTTCCAAGGTCAGAAACGATACCTTCCCACTCCCAAAGTGAGTCAAAGTTGGGTCAAGTCAATATTTAGCCTTTTTGGGTGTTTTATATGGTATTAAAAGTTTTAATACCATCTGATTTGAAATTATTTGGATTATTCAGAGGGTATCTATTTCCATACCAGTTTGTCTGTGCTGGAGCACTTCAAGTCTCATCAACTTGCCCGAGACTCATGAGTTCATTCTTCCCTGTAACAGCATAAACGAGAACCAGCCCCCAAATGTGCGTGTCACTACCACCCCACACAGAGGATGGCACATGATTGGAATATGGCCCAAAGTGTAAGCCAAACCCTTGCTAGGACTGAAGTATTACAAATAAATCATCCCTACCTAATCCATGTGTGGGCCAAGCCGGATAGAATGCAGAGGTCTATCCCAAGAGACAGACCATTTACCTGAAATCCATTGGCCCAGCTCTAAGAACAGTTCTGCCTTTGAGCTATCAATCTGATATCTCTCAGGTCCAAACATTATCAGGTAGTTGATGGTCCTACCACAGTTCCCACTATTTAGCTTCAGATATAAACCCAATCCCAGCAATATTTTTTCCTATTTATCAGGTCCAATAAATTTTACAAAAGGTGGAAAATTCCTCAAAATTAGTCCAGAGAAATATATAAGACTTGGACTCGAACCCGGGAACAATTTCCTGGGGTTCAAGAGCCCCTCACCATGTCAAGGTGGTCCCATATCGAGGTTTGGAGCACAGTCTCAGTGTTGGATAGCGAGGAGATCGAATGGCATCCTGTCCTGTCTTGGAAGGATATGGGCCTGTCTGTCTCTCTCTCTTCCTGTTCTCCTGTCCTGGAGAGATAGGGGTCTGTCTGTCTGTCTCTCTTCCTGTTCTCGTGTCCTGAATGTGGAGCAGTCTCAGAACTTTACAGTTCCTGATAGATGATTTGAGACTTTTTCCTTGACCTCCCACCAGCCTTCAGTTGGTGGTTCTACAGAAATGCTTTTATTTTACTTAAGCCCATTGCAATTCTTCATGAAGGATCTGGGCTCTTAGTTTGGAGTACAGGCTCCTTTTCTTCATCTTCAGCTAATACTGGAAGTGTACAGGAACACCTTTCTTTGTGGACTTACTTGAGTGTCAATGTGTATTTGACTCCACTCCAAGGTAATGTGTCAACCAACCACAATACTTGTTTGAGGATACATGAAGTCCGGTGTAAGATCAGCCTTAGCTCTTTGGATGAACTCCGCAGTGTTTCTGGGCAATGATGGCAGGTGTCAAATTTGTAGGCATCCCTTCCTTCATTCTACCAATAGATGTTGCCCCCTCAACTCCTCAATATTTCTTGGCAACTTTCTGGCTAAGAAAAGTATCTTACCCAAGTACTTCTTAAGCTTAGTGTGAGCCTGAGGGAGGAATATATAGTGACTCTTTCTCTGTCTCTCTCAGATAAGCATCTTGGCTGAAGTATAAGCTGGGTTGTGCTAGATATAGGTTCCTGCACTTTCGGCAACCAATATTAGCATAGTGTCTTACGAGATCTCCCCCCCCCCTTTCCCTTTTAACAAGGGGGGGTGGACATAAGGAAAGCTACTTGCTGGACCAATTTTGGTTTTTGACCAGTAATAGCTGCCTTCTGCCTTAAATTCCTTCACAGGTTTTCATGGTTCTCCAATGTTTCTTTGTTAATCGAGTACCCTCCAGTTCAATGGAACTCAGACCCTAGACCATACTGCTCTGGTCAACCTCTTCACCAGGCTGTGGTGGTTACAAGAATCTGTAGGCATCCCTTGTATGCTGCAAAACTGACACGATGTTTTTTGGTGGAATTCAATACCAGCTAACAGGGACCACTTTCCATCTAAGTGATGTCTCCTGATATAAAAGGCGATAATTGTATTCCCAAAGGAACAAAAAACTTTTGGAATAAATTTTCATTTTACCTAGGTTTACACACCAGAGCCTTTTTATATGGTTAAGCTCAGATCAACTTCCCATTTAGTCCTTGCGGGTGAAGGAAAAGGGGCTATTGTCGGTAGGTGAGTTAGGGTTATTACTACACTTACCCCTTAATCACCAGTTTAACTACATTGTTACAAAGTTCAACAGCTGTTTCAGGTTTGGCTGATGGATACTCCTAATATAACAGGCAATTTTGTATGCCTTGGAAAAATACAAATACATTTGTTTTTATTTGTTGTTTTGAAATCATTATGCTTCTCATGTCAGCCTCATTCAAGTAAGGACACCAACATAAGGCAAAAGAACTATATAGACAATTGCAAGAATTTTTGGATACGCACAGTATACCAAATGTAAAAAATGGCATATTTGATAAATACCTCATAAAAACAGTATGCTTTATATGGTAAAAATTACTCACCTAATGGCTCTTTGATATGTCCTCTTCGACCCCATTTTGTGCGGAGTTCCACAGGTTTAAACCACAAAACATCCTCTCTATTGAAAAACATAAAGCGTACCACTGCAGTTTTACGATTAACCTGAAATTGAAATTTTGATGAAGATCCCAATGGTGTTGAGGTAGTACCCATGAAATGAAAGTTTATATACTCAATAAAATATGGCAAATCTAGCTGTTAGAAGGCAAAAGTTTAAAGTTCATTACATAATTTAGTTCTAACATTGTATATTTATATACTGTGACTAAAATTTAAACAAATTTACTGGGTGTAAGACAATGAGAACTTTATTGTTACTATAAAACTGTTAAATGCGACAACAAAGTCTCAATTCCTAACTGTAATAAGGCTTGACCAAGAGGATTTATCATTTAGTTAAGTGAAAACTGACGCAAGATGAAGTGTAACAGGTAAATGAGAAATGATCATTGGAAAGATGAAAAGTAACTGGGAGAGCCAATGGGACAATTTAAAGAAACTGAAAGTACTATTCACAGTGTAGGCAGCAGCCTCTATGAGTTTTTGTTGATCTACATAAAATATCTTACTATTATTAATATTACTAGTATTTTCTTCACATTTATCATGTTACTTAAAATTAATCTATTTCTAGTTCTTATACAGTACTGCTCTCTGATCCTGGCGCTGTGCAATTTACAAGTGAAATGATGCATCAAAAAGTATCTCTTGACTCATGATGAATGGTGTTAACAATTACCAGTTCTTTCATTTAAGTTAATCAGCATTTACTTTTCAAAACTGGGTATCCCTTGCATGGGTGATGTGCTAAAAAGTAATAAATGTTAAAATTATAATTTACTGAGACGTTTCCTAAAATAATTGGCACAGTACGCCAGGCACAGTCATTTGGCACTGAAGATATTCATGGTGACCCATTGAGCCAACCCTGGGTCCTATGATTAAGCCAGGCACCATGTATTGGGCTCAGAACCCCAGTGCCTGGGGAACTCGAGAAAAGCCATCTACTCATGTTACAGCAACAAAATAGAAGTGCAGGTTGCCAGCATTTATTTTTTAAAATTATTTCACCTTTGTTTTATCACCACAGTAAGGATGTATCTGAAGCAGAAAGGGTTGAATTTTAAAGTCCTAAGCTATCAAAATTGATGATGACAAGGTTATGCTTTACAGAGTAGCTGCAGTACAGATGAAATTGAGACAGAAAGACTGCAAGTCGCCAGTTGCTCGGCCCGATCAGTTTTTGTGCGTCCTTGACTTAATCGGCATTTGGTTGCGATATGCTCGATTTCTGTGCTGCCGACAGTTGCATACTGGCACTGATATATACCTAACAGAGGTGTAGAAAACCGAAAATCAGCGATTTTTGCTTACCGTCATGTCGTTGGAATGGAACCCCAGCTAACCAGGGACTGTCTTTACTACAAGTAAAGACAGTCCCAATAGTAGGCAGCAGAGATTTACAATGGGTACACATGGCTTGTGCTACTCAAAGCAGCAAAAACATTGGTACTGACAACAAACCCACAGGAGGGTTAGTGCCATCAGTGCACCTCATACAGTGCACTGTAGGCATTACTTAGGGTTCCTTGCAGCGTCCCTTCGACCCCTGGCTGCAACCCGTCATTCCTTCTACTGTATCCCTGATCATATTCTCTTTCCTTCCACCTTACCCTCCACCCTCTCCTAACAATCGATTCATAGTGCAACTGCGAGGTTTTCCTCCTGTTACACCTTCAATCTTTTTCACTATCAATTTCCGTTTCAGTGCTGAATGGCCTCATAGGTCCCAGCACTTAGCCTTTGGCCTAAATTCTACACTATTCTATTCTATTCTGACAACAAATTGAGATTTTGGAATGTATGACAGTCCTTTTAATATTTATACCTGGAGTACAATAGGAATATCATATTATGAATGGATATGCGATATCAAGAGGCAGTAATAACAATGAGGTCTCAAAGATTGATATGGTCTGGGCATGTGAAAAGAAGGGATAAAGAAAAGCACATATTTTTAATGCCCACCACCTCACTGCAACAGCCTCTTGACCATAGCATAATCTACAGCTCGTGGCCATATACACCCACCTAGTGACTGATCAGGTTAGAAAAGCCATAGACTCATGAAATGGTAATTGAGTATTGCAGCTGCAGTCTTTACATATGGGATTAACTTTAAGCGAGCTGGATAACTGGCCGATAAACTTTTACACGGTGATTATGGTAACAGTACCAATGCTAAGGGCTGAAGCACCACCCACCAAGTCTGTGTGCATTTAATTCTACACAGGTTATCTTTTAACCCAGGTAAGGGAATGAGGGGTGGTAAGAGGTGGGCACTTTATGTTAAGACCACAGGTTTGTATGTTAGGAAAAATACAAATTACTTTAACTATTTGTCGTTCACTCCTACACAAATACAAACCCTCAGTCTTTACATATGGGAGACTTACTCTTGGAGGGAAGATTCTGAGTAAATCTCTGAACTGACTGGTAGTTCGGGTCACCTAGGTACTCTCTTCCTGGTCATGAAAGAGCAAAGAAAAAGAGACGTACCTTTGATCTATTGAACAAGAGAGATGTTAAACTGCCAGACTTCTGGGCATTTTGAATTAATGGAATATAATATCCTTGAATCGAAAAGGTTTAGATGAACTCTGTGTCAGAGACTATAAAGCTAAAAAGAACCAACTGGTTTGTTCATAGTCAGCCCCACTCTCCTCTTGCTAGAGAGAAGGAAGGATCTGCATCTACTAATCCAAATAGAGCTAGATTATAGATAGGATGCTCAGTCATCTAGATCACATGCATGCACACCCGTCCAGCACGTGATGGCTCGTTCACTGTTCCCCAATGGAAGTCCCACACACACCTTCACCTGGCAGCTGCACACCTTAGGCAAGATGCAACCTGTTCCTCAAGAGCTGGGAGAACTACATGACTTGTTGAGCATCCACCATAGGACCCAAGGAAAGGGTGTCCAATGCCCTATGGGCAACATCCCAAGGTAAAATGAGATGAATGTGATCTGCACGATTACATTCCATCCCTGTACTCAACCAACAGGTTCTTCCTGAATGCGATGTACAGACTGATGCCCCTGGCCTTGAAAGATCTGGCCTGAAATGTACTGATGTCCACCAGGAGGTTGGGGGATAAGCTTGTTTGATCATCATACTAGTCAGACAAATGACATTTTGGACACGGTTTCTCGGCCAACTCGAAGCTAGCTAATGAGTCGTTGGCATTGGGCTGAAGGTCCAGTCTTTAAGGAGGTAACGTAGACGTCATACTGTCATTGGAACCACAGGACCATAGAAGTGAAAAGATCATTTTCACTGATCATCTTTGAAACACAGAATGGCGAAAGGCATAAGCCTCCAGATGTAAATGGATACCAAAGATGTATTGCTTGTTCAAGGGTGCGAGACGACAGAGCAATACAGCGCCAACTTCAGTAAGTCGAGAAAAGTAAGACTATGATCAAACTTCTTCAAAGGTTGAACAAATTTCCAGAAGTCAAGGTGCCAAGATCAAGTGTCCTTATCTCCTGACTTACTGATTGAACTTTTGTAATTACATCCATCTTGCTTGGGGTGTATCTGGTTGGCCACTGTACTGAATGATCTACTCTCTACTTGTGTACCTACACTACAATAGAGTAGATGAAAGGACACTAGGCTCTTTGTTGACCATGGCACTACCATGGTGTTGTTGCTATCACCCCGAGGATTGTCTGTCTTTGGATCTTGAGACTCTTGAAAGTCTAAAAAGAACTGTGCTTAAATTCTCAGAAAGGCAGTGAAGGAGACTGCCGCCCTGGTCCATGTTTTGAAGAATGAAAAATCTCTTGAGGAGGATATGTAACCATGGGACTACCTTGATGCCACTGCTCTCAAAGGAGTGCCTACTTGGACCCTGAGACTCCTGAAACTACCTCAAGATCCACATAACATTCCCTTTCGGCACTATTTGAAGGTGGTGAAGTACTCAGTAATAATGCAAAAGGCCTTGAGGCACTTGGTAGCCTTTAGGATCCTTAGAAATGGAATGCTCATACACTGTTGATCTCCCAACGAATCAGGCAGAACGAAGGGAAGTTGTAATCATGGATGTGAAAGATGTCTCCTAGACACCAACAACATCTGAAGTTTCTAGGAGGTCACTTATCAAAGTACTGACAAGCCCCAACGTTTCTAACTATGGATGTGAAAAATGTCTCCTTGACGCCAAGGGCATCCGGTGTTCCCAGGAGGTCACCTATCCAAGTACTGATCAGACTCAGTTGTTGCTAAACTTCACTGGCCAGAAGAGAAGCAATATTTTCAATGTGGTATGGACGATGGCTGATATGCCCACGATCCATAAAGACAGAGCCGAATAGTAACAGCTTTGGTGTCTTGAGAATGAAGGACTAACCCGTCTTCCTAAATCACACAATTCTTCGAAACATTGAGGTTTCAAGACCAACTGTCACTAAAACCAACTCTAGTCACCAAACTTGTCTGTCATACATCCATCATCCTGGATTGTGTCTGGTTGACCGCTGTGCTGAGTGTGCTACTGCAAACCCGTGCATCTGCACCGTCAATTGAGATGATAATAGAACACTAGGCGGCCCGTCCCAATTGACAAAGGAACTCCCATGGTAGTGTTCCTTAACAACACTACGGAATGCCTATCCTTGGATCATGAGGCTTGTTGAGCTAAGAAGATTCAGGTTATTGAGGTGCAGATTAGGGTCAGGTTAGGCTAGGTTTAAATTACGCTAGGCTAGGCCCAACATAGCCCTCTGAAGAGTTGATGCCATGAGATATGAATTTCCAGTATATTGAAATACAGGCTTGGTAAGGTTAGGCTAGACTAGGTTAGGTTAAGTATGGACCCTTTGGTTGATGCCTTGGGGCACAAAGCATCTCCGGAGGGGAAGTGTGTAACAACACTCCAAGGAGATATTTTTCGTCACCATTAGACTAAGTCCTGTTTCACCTCTCTGAGAGAGGATGGGCAGGAATGGGGAGACCTTGTCGTAGACCAGAACCCCTCTTTCCATCTTCGAGAATTCAGCTTCATCCTTGTGCTAAGTAGGGTACTTGCAGAAGAGGACACTGAGGCTGTTGTACCAAGAAGTAGGCCTGATCTGTAGATCTACGTAACTAGAAAGAAACTCTGATCGCACAGGGAAAAAATCCTGCACGATCAGTATTAATTGACTCCTGTTTTGGAAGCATGGGGCAGTATAGTTTTACAGAACTTCACTGTATACAAAACCAACCTGTACTGGAAAACAAATGGGAATCCGAAGAAACCCTTGCTGACGAACTGTGACTACCTTGGCTCAGGAAGTCGAAGGTTGAATGGGAACGATGAAACAGAGACTTCTTCCTACCTGTAAAATGTCAGTCTCTGGCTGAACACTTACGTGAAAGATCGTGAGAGACGTCACTAAACTTGACAACAAGCAAGTACCTACGCAACCGTTTCTTATTGGCTCATGTCAGTTATCCCAAGAGCATGAAGTAATATGACATATGGCAGTAACACAGGTAAAGATACTAGACCACAAGATCAGAGTTCTTGCTCTTCTCTTCTTTTTAAGCACAAACTGAAAGTTAGTTTGGTTTGGATAAAGTACAATGAGGTGGCAAGCTGTATTAACAAGTTTTTGTCTAGGGATGGTGTGTGACACAGGTGTGATTAGATTCCAACTAATCATGTCCAGCATATGCAAGCAGGGTAGGTGAGCCTGCTTCTGTTCAGAATCAAATTGATAAATTATTCTTATTTTCATCTTCAATAATTTACGTATTATGGCCTCCTACAGGTCAGACTTTCCAGGGTCAGCTATTACTACATCAATCATTATGGGTGGGTGCTGTACCCAGCTACTTTTTTCATTAAGCAGTACCATATGGCAATTTGGGACTGAACTCTTCTTATTCCCTAACACAACAGAACAGAAAATTAACAACATAACCACATGCATATAATTACAAATCTTAAAAGTTTTTCTAGCCTCAAGATTTTTGTTGGTTCAAAACAACTTTCTGTTCACTTTTGGAGGCACAGACTCTGACTGTAAACACTCAATCCATGCCAAACCGTTAAGCTTGTAAAACTACTTCTGCCTGACAAGACTTCTGTGCATAACAGCAGTTTACAGCAGAAAGAAAACTCAATATTATTATTCAGCCAGTTTAGAGTTTTAAAAAGTTTATCATCCCCCTCAAACATTTTCAATAAAACCTTTTACTCAATAAAACCTTTTACAGTGCTTATAATCAAGAGTTCCCACCTCCCAAGGCCCTATTTCACAGAGTTAATACTAACACTGCAAAAAATCTGATGTTTTAATTATAATCAAATAAATTGGATATAAGTACTGAAATCCTGTGAAACATTCACTTTTAGCACCGTTTCATCAAGTCTACAAGTAGACCTCTTGTGAAAAATTTCATAGATATGTATCTAGAAATTATCTTTTCTCAAAACAGGTTCATACCTCTCATATTTCTATAATATAATTTGCATGGAAGGGGGTTGTTGTAATATAATGAATAATTTCCAAACATGGAGTCTGAAACCTACCTTGAATGGGTGGCCACTAAGTACCACTCTTTTGATTACCATCCTCTTGGGATCAACACTCAACAAGGATCCAGTAGCAACTAAATCCTGAAAAAAAATTGTTACTGCATAAGTACAATGTCACAGGTATATAATTAATAAATGTACAGTATATACAATACCAGAAATCACTAAATCAAAATACCATTACTGTATTACTGTTACTAGTATTATGCATAGTAGTTTCATAAAGCCACAGCCACTTTTTTAGATCTTTAAAATTTTTTGCAGTGATGCAAAATGAAATGAAAGGTAACAGATAAGTAATAAAAGTAAAGTAGTGCAGCAGGGGCAAGCTCTAACAGTTCTGGCAGCAACCCTTAGCATTGGCAACACAGATATTAAACAGCAGATCCATATACTACTTCAGCACTGGTTGTGGCTCCTGACATCAACATGACTGGTCCTGAACTGAAGTTCCAACTGGAAGCAGGGTTCTTAATGGCTTCTGGCACTGGCATGACCCTGGCCTAAAATGTCCAATCTAGGTTTGTGGTTCTATCATGGCTCTGATCTTGGCTTATCACAACGGTGTGGTCTTGGGTTGGGATGGGAAAAGTATTGGTCACATGTCTGTTCAAATACCATGGCTTTAATCCTGGATCCTGGCACTGGCACAGCCCAGACCTGGTTTGTCCATTAGCATAGGTCTAGTCTTAGGTAATGTCTGTCTGCTAGTCTGGTTCGGGTATGGCTTCTGCAACTGGAAGATTAAAAGGATGAAATAGTGGAGGATCTCAAGTGCCATAAATAATGAATCCTCATTTGCAGAATTCCTTGATTGGGTGTACGGAATCCTTAACTTCCAGCAACCCTTTCAGCCCTATAAAAAATGTTGTTAGGGAAATTCAGCAGGAGAGCAACAGGCCTTCAACAGCAGACTGATTCTATGGCAAAAATGCTCTCAATGATCCTCAATGTCATCCTACTGACAATGAAAGCTCAGGTACCACAGATTGTTATGACAATTCCATAGGAACCCAACATTTTTTTTTCTTCCCAGACTAGGGGCCCGAGGCAATTTTACATAATACACAGATGTAATGCTCAGCCCAGAAAACTACTGATAACAGAAGTGATCACCCATACTTCATTCATTCCCAGATCAGCCACCCCTTCACATTTTTGACAGATGATCCTCTTAATTGTTGGCTGCACCATCCCTGACAACCAACAGTTCACAGCAGAGGAAGGTCAAGATCCGTAAACCAAATTGCATATGAAGGTCAAGATCCATAAACCAACATTGCCAGAATTACTCCTACCAGAAACACCCTTCCTTGCCATACTTGGCCAACAAAGAAAATCTCAAATGCCCTTTCACTTAAACTGGGGAGAAAGGACTATTTCAAAATCCCCAGGCATGAGTATCAGCACCATCAATAAAAAGGCAAGGCCATCAGAGGGCCAACCCCAGGATGCACCTCCAGTCATAAGAAGTGGCAATGGCAAAGATATCTTGTCTCAGAAGCTGCTGTCAATTAGCAGATTTAGGATTCAGGGAGTCAAGTTCTGGGAAACCAGAGATCCTATTATTCATGGATGCCTCTAACTTCAAGACAAGGGTACTAAGACATGCACAAGAGCATCACAGTCTTCTGAATGATAACAACCAATGGCTTGAGGCTAAGTATATGAATCTTGTTTCCAAGAATTTACGGCATTATAGGAAGGTCAGAAATATTGTAGTAATATCCAAAAACATGACGGCCCTACCCTACCTAGGGAATTAGGTAGGAAATCACTTGGAAGGACTTGGCCATCTAGCAATAGATACCTTTGCTTAGACACAGAGGCACTGGATCGTATTCATCCCAAAGGTCCATTCTGGGATCTACGGATGTCAATGCATAGCTCCCTTAGCAGAAGATATCAAATTGCCATAACTGCAATATGGCAATTATGAGAGAATGGTGGACCTGTTTGCAATTTTCCAAAAGCACAGGCTACCTCTGTAATGTTCCCTGCCACTATAACCCAGCCAATTGTGCTACAGATGCATGTTCCAAGTATCAGACAGCCTAGAGGTGTGTGTCCCCTTCTCTCCATCTTATCTGTTAAATACTGAGGAAGATGAGGTACTCAAAGAACACCTGTTTAGCTTAACCCTTGTTGCCCCATTTTGGTGTCACTAGGAACACTTCCTGGGTCTATCCTTGGACTGCCCAGGTTTCTTCTTTCAATAGGAGAGACTGCTGAAACAGCATTAAGACCCCACAAGTTCCATAAAAGACCAGAAATTCTTCCAGTTTGCCACTTTGTGTAACAAATATCTATATTCCTCTAATCATGGACTTTTCCACCTTTCTGAGAGTACAAGGGAAGTTGTCCTAGTTGTGGGGATAACAGTCAGCCCTCTCAAAAGTGCTTCTGAACTGAGGTTTGGATATAAGCACAAGCAGCCAGTCCATTCCTAGATCAGCAATGGATATCTGGCCCTTCCAAATCTCAAACTGAATCCCGCGGTCAACTCTCCATCTATGATCTAAGAAGATGGCATTCTCATTGGACCTGGCACCCACAAAAAAAAAGTTGGCAAGCTCCATGCCCTATCAGATGTCATGACTCATTCAGAAAGTCAGGTCTTAATTAGCCTTCCTTTTGCATCACACTTCCTAACAAAGACCCAGCAGTTGTGACCTATTGATGTCATGACCTCCTTTTGCAATACTGGAATTACCTTTGGCACCAGAGAATGATTATCTTTAATGGCCCACATGACTCATGAAACTCACCTTATTACACCTTATTACTTGCAGAACCAAATGGTACCCCCTAATGGGTCTAAACTTAACTCGAAGTTATTTCTGTCTTTGAGTACCACTCCTATATTTTTAAGATGCAAAGGTTCTGATGCTCAAGATCATGGTCAAGATCAACCTTGAAAACTTTCATAGGGATCCCATAGGTCTCAATTAACTGATCTGGGTATCCTTAGCAGCTTGTTCCTTCCTGCATAAATTAAGATCTGGGCTAATTTTAAATAATTTTTAAGAAACAAAATACAATTTTAAAAAAAGGACAAATTTTTAATTTATTTGTATTTTTCATAGGCCTGAGGTCTTAACATCAGGATAAATCTTCTGGCGCCAGATGGAAACCAGTTTAAAAACAATAAAAAATTGTATATGCAAGGAATCTGTGGCATATGGTATCTGATGCATAGATGAGGTGGAAGTGGGTCAGAGACCCAGCTAGAACCTCGTGATGCATTCAGGCTTTCTTCCAACCCAGGATAAGAGATAAGAGGGGTGGCTACAATTGGACAGTCTATGTTAAGACCTCAGGTTTTGTTAGCTATGAAAAATAAAAATTAATTTAAAAATTTGTCATTTGTTCATATGCAGAACAAACCTTTGGTCTTAACATTAGGATAGACTCACACTTGGAGGGAGGTATGAGAATCCTGAACTGACTGGAGGTTCGGCACTCCTGATCACTCTTCCTAGGAATTAGGGTTTTAAGAAAGAGGACCTAAGCCTAACACCCAGTCCATTTGGTAAAATACAATGCAGCATGTTAGATTCATTGCATATATAAAAGTCAAAGAGAACTATATCTGTTCAAGCAACAAACCATGTCAGCCACTCCTCACTCCCCTTGCTGGAGAGAGAAGTAAAGGCTACTGAGACGCATATTTCTATGTTATATGGAACATATAAATTCTGTAACAGTATGGCTGCAACACTCACCTGCATCAAGCCAGATCCAGCGTGTGATGTGTCTTATTCTTCAAAACTGCCCATAGGAAGAGAAGAAAGGAAGAAGGGAAAGAAAAGAAACCAGCCATCTCACTAAATTCTCTCTTCCACACTATCATCTTAGGCAAGATACAAAATGCCCTGCCAGGGGCACTGGATGAGCTACATAACTTGATGAGCAGCCACCACCGGACCCAAGGAAAAAGTGTCCAAGGACCTGTGGGCAATGCCTTTCAGGTCGAAGGAAGTGAAAGTGGTCTGACGAAGCCAAGAACCAGCATTCAAAATCCTATGAACAGACAAGTTCTTCTTAAATGCCAGAGAGGAACTTATTCCTCTGATGTCATGTGCCTTTGCATGCAAGATATTGGTGACAGAATTTGATGATGAGGAACAGGCTTGCCAAATTACCTCATGTCGCCAAAACGAAATGTTATTCTTGGACACTTCTTTCTCGGCTCGGCCTGTGCTAACAAAAAGTCTACGGCACCTAGATCTTAGGTGACGAGTCCTTTTTAGATAACAACGCAGTGCTCTGACAGGGCAAAGCAGTAACTCCTGAAAATCGTTGTTAACAAAACCCCTTAGGGAAGGAATGGCAAATGAGGCAAATCTGTCATCGTGAACCGAGGGATTTTCAGTCTTAACCATGAATTTCGGGACAAATTCGAAAGCTACCGACCCCCAAACCCTGGTGTGTTGAATGTCATAATCTAGACCATGGAGCTCACCAACTCGCTTCAAGGAAGCCCAGGCCACGAGGAAAACTGTTTTCAAAGTCAGTTTCCTGTCTGAAAATTGACGTCTCGAATGGAGCTCGAGTGAGACTACTCAGAATCAGAGTTAGGACCCACGTAAGAGGCTTGAGCTTGAGTTCCCTAGGTGAACAAGACTGCTCAAAGCTCTTGAACAACAGAGATTTCACAGGATGAAGTGGTACCACGTCTTTCAGACACAGAACTAATCCTAAAGCAGCCCTGTAGCCCTTGATAGCATACACAGAAAGGCCTTTCTCTGTTTTGAGATAGATTAGGAAGTCCGCTATCAGTTGAACAGAAGTTCCTAGTGGAGAGAAACCCCGTCGACGACACCAGTCACAGTAGACAGCCCACTTGCCCTGCTACATGGCTGACAAAGATCTCCTGAGGTAGCCGGACATCTGAGTTGCTGCTCTGCGAGAAAAACCTCTCGTTTGTAAGAGATACTGGATAATCTCCAGCTGAAGATTGGTGGTACGTCTCTACATGAGGTTGGCAGAGAAGATTGTGCTGAGAGCAGAGACAGATGATCCGGGAACCACTCTGCTTGGGGCCACAGAGGAGCTACTAGAGTCATCCTAGACCTCATCACTCTGTTCAGGACATGACAGATCAGGAAGAATGGAGGGAAGGCGTAAACTTCCAGGTTGTCACAAGGATGTTGAAGGGCATCCTCCGCCACAGCAAATGGATCTGGGACCACCAAACAGCAGACCTCTAACTTTCTGTTGAACTTTGTAGCAAAAAGATCTAACATGGGTCTTCCCCACAGATGAAATAGCCTGTCCGCTATGTCCTGATGCAGAGACCACTCCGTACCTAGAACTTGACCCTGATGAATTAGCTTGTCATCCACTACATTCTTTTTGCCCAGAATGTACCTGGCCATGAACTCCACCAAGTTGTTGATCGCCCACTGGTGCAATTCAAATGTTAGCGTGTGACGTTGGCGTGAACCAGCCACCCGTTTGTTCACGTACGCTATCACCGTAGTGTTGTCCGACATCAGAACGACAGAGTGACCTACTACACTCTCTTGAGACTCCTGAAGACCCAGGAACGCAGCTTTCAACACCAACACGTTGATGTGGAGTTGTTTGTCCTGAGAGCTCCACACCCCCGAAGTCAGGAGCTCTCTGAGATGAGCACCTCAACCTTTGGAGGATGTGTCTGAAAACAGAAGATCCAGAGGGGGCAAATGAAGAGGAACTCCCACTGTCAGGTTCTGGTCATCCAACCACCACAGGAGGTCGCTTCTCACCTCTGGCGACAGAGGGACCTGGAGCTGAGGGGTTTCCTGCTGGGGACCAAACCTCCTTTAGTCTCCAGTGCAGGGATCGAATATGAAGACGCCCATGAGGGACCAGTTTCTCAAGAGAGGTCAAGAGGCCCAGAAATACTTGCCATTGGTGAGCTGGTTGCTCCTCCCCCGAAAGGAAGGAGCGAGCTACTGTCCTGAACCTCTCTATCCTCTGGTCCAACGGGAAAACTCCCGACAAGGCTGTATCTATTACCATTCATAAGTACAGAATCCTCTGACTAGGAAGAAGATTGGACTTTGCCAGATTTATCATGATACCTAGGCTGTGATAAAACTGGACGTTGCTGAAGTTGCTTCTTCGGTGCCGGAGTTGGCTGAGAAACCTTAGTTGAAGCCGAA
Source organism: Macrobrachium rosenbergii (assembly GCF_040412425.1). Lineage (NCBI taxonomy): Eukaryota > Metazoa > Arthropoda > Malacostraca > Decapoda > Palaemonidae > Macrobrachium > Macrobrachium rosenbergii. The sequence continues at coordinate 76,989,198 of NC_089743.1, forward strand.
GGTCTTGAAGACTTCCTGGGAGGGGATTGCCTATTCTGTGTTGGAGCGGAAGGGTGAGACTGAGCTAAAGACTTAGCCATTGCTTGGTGGACAAGTTGGTCATTAGTGTCAACTCGACATCTGATGATTGCAGCTTCCAGCTGTTCCCTAGGCAGGAGAAGTTGGGATTCTCAGATCTCCATTCCGCAAGGATAGCAAAGAGTCTGCATCAAATGATCTAACTACTTTAGAGAGGGTTGCATCTCTTCACATCAGTAGTAAGTTAGTCCATAAGTTAGCATTCAAATGGCTTAGGTATGAAATGGCTTTAGAACCAGATTGAAGCAACCTGATGAAAGACGGACTATCGAACGAATCTCTCACAGAACAGGATGAAGAAATCCTAGCTACCACTGTAGACCACAAATCTAGCCATGAGACAGTCTGTAAGGCAGAAGAGGCAGTTGACTCCAAGGTAGATGCTTCCTGAAAGATTACAGCAGTTGACTCCAAGGTAGATGCTTCCTGAAAGATTACAGAAGGACCTGCAGTCCTAACCTGATTTAGTGTCAACCCAGGCTTCAACCAAATGACATCTGAGTTGAGCTGTCTCCTTAACAGAGGTGTGAGACTTGTTGAGTAATACTTCCTATGATGACTTGGAGGAGGGGGGGAGAAGCTTAAAAGATCTGTTGGAATGGAGAGAATTAGCCCGTCCCAAAACCAAAGTATTCACATGCTTTAAGACTGAAGTAGCATGCCCAGAACAAGGTAACTCAAAAGAAGTTCTTACATCCTTCTTTGGTCCTATTAAGGCTTCTATGCCCCTAGGGGTCACTGAAGGAGGAGTCTGAGACCTCTCAGAGAGATTACTGAACTCACGAATGAGATCAATAACCTCCATGTAGGGGGTAAGAAACTCTTGACTCTCCCCCCCCCTCTATTTCATGCAAAGAAGGCTGACGACCTGAAGTAGATGGAAGAGAGGGGTCCAAATCATTTGATGGACATCGGCCATCACTTGCTATTGACAAGTCACGTCCACGAATGTAGGAACATGGACGTGCTTCAGCTCTTGGACAAGAAGAGTCACGTACGTGGACGCATGAAGACGAACAACGTACATGATCCCTTTCAGGAGAACAAGACACTCAAGCACAAAACCTAGGTCTTGACAAGTCACGTCCATGGACTCAGGAAGACAAACGACATATGTGGGTCCTCCTAGGAGAATGAGACGTGACGTTTCAGCCTCTTGGGAGCCGGAAAATGGTGGTCACTACCAGATCCACAGATGGTCCTAGAAGCACGTCCAAGGTTAGATAAACATCCGTCCCCATCATCACAGACGTGGCTAAGAACACTTCTGCAAATGGCATGATCAGGCGAAGAAACCCTTACCCTCATAAGAGAACGAGATCTGATTCGAAGGGAAGGAGAACATCTTCTATGCCTTGGAACAACTGGACTTCTAACTGGGGGGTCCACCACCTTCAAATTCTTAATCAGAGCCTCATCATCTTTCCGCCAAACTTGTACGGAACTAGGAGCAGAAGAATGAATAAATGAAGCCGCCTTCTGAGAGGTTGCAGGAACATGGACATGACTGCGTCCGTGTACGCGAATTAGAGACACAAGTCCATGAGAAGAAGCTGATGAAACAGCTCTTGGCTTCTCAGAAGTCGAGGTGACGAAGTCTTCAATCCTCCAACATCTAACTCACGAACGAGTGGGGAGAGACGAAGATGACAATGACGTAGATGAAGAAGAAGAAGATGGAAGCCTACGCCTTTTCTTCACAAGAGGATTGCTGTGCCTCTCTCATAAAACAGAGTCCAGTCTGTCCACCACAGCCTGTACAAACGCATCCAACGGACTGACAAGTGCAGAAGAAGACATCATGGCAGCATTTCATTGTGACGTCATGGGAGCAGACGGAGGAAATGACGTCATGGACACTGTCGTTAGTGGGAGTTGATGGAATTGATGCACTCTTTTTTGCATCAGATTCTGAAACAAAAGAACAAGATGGTGCTACCTCCTCTCTCTCTGAAGGGGCAATATTCTCCCCTGAGAGGGATGGGGCAGCATTATACATAAAATCGCCTTGAACAACTCTCAATGCTTCCAAAGACGAGTCAATGGAAGAAAAGGAAGGAGAAAAAGGCATCAATGGATGACGAAGCGGTTGGAATAGGTCTAGATGAAGGGGAAGCAGAAGCGGCCACTTGCAGAGGAGGAAATCCCTCCCAAGGTGGAAGCTCCAACTTCCTTTTGTGTTCCTGCTTCTTGTAGAACTTCTTCCACTGCACAACAGGCCAGGAACGACATTCCGGGCACAGATTGGTGATATTACAAAAATTAGAATGACACTTACTGCAAGAAGAATGGGGGTCTATCTCAGAGGAAATCAGGAAGTGCAAACATGGGAACCCTGGAACGCCGGGACACATGCGTTGACGCTCATGGGACTTCTTAGGTCGATTAATGGAAACCACAATACACACACAGACACCCAAAAACACAACACAAACCAGCAGGAGGGTATCACAGGCTTAGGAAAAAGACCGGTTTGGGGAAAGGACAGCAAAAGCAAAAGTCCGCTCTCCAAGGCAGTGGAAGAAAGACTGAATCATCATGAGGTTCTCCAACAGTCTGACCTTCACCTCATCTCTGCTCAGATGCCACAGATGCCTTGCATATGGTTTTTATTGTTTTTCGGCAGGTTTCCAGTAGTAGCCAGAAGGTTATCTGGTGTTAAGGCTGAAAGAGGTTTTGTTGTGAAATGCAAGACAACAGACCTCATAAGCCCATATCTGTGAGTTTCCCCTTCGCCTCTAATTCAGCATGTTTCATGGATCAAAATAAACAAATAATGAGGACTTGCCCAAACAGAATTACCAGTACTACTATTGCCTGTCATTTTCACTATTAGCAAGACATACTTTTCAAAGACATAAGTAATAGAGTTTATTAATGAAAACAAGATTGCTCAGAAATTATATAATCTATCTGTACTTTGAAAATAGGCTTAAATAAACAACTTCCATCAAATGAAAACTGTGAGGATGATGAATCAGGACAATAAAATGAAATACATCTGAAAAAGACTCATCACCTCACTGGCATGTTCACACCAAGATCTGGAACCCTTTGACAGCTATTCACTGCTTAGGGATTAAACAAGATAATCTAACTGGCCTTTCAACTTTACCTATCAGTAGTTTGGGATTTTATGCAACAAAGGTTTGTATTTTTTTTTTTTTTTCAGATTACAGTCAAGCTTCCACCAGTCATCAACGTAGCCACTAGTAATGTGTTAAAAATCATTACTTGTTAACACATTATGGCTTGCCTTACATCTACTTCACGTAATTAAATTAACACACTAACCTGTGCTCCATCAGGCCGCTCCCGGAACACTAACACCGACACTGGAGGAAAAGTTATGGGTGCAAACATTGTAGCAACAACTGTTGTACCAGGGTGGAAAAACCTGGCAAACTGTAAAAGAAAAACTTTCAGTACATTATTGCAGCATATTGTATAGTGAATTTAACAGGGTATGAAATACTATTGGGTCTAACAATTTTGTATCTATGTCAAATTCAAATTTTATATGCATTTCTTTCTTTTATACCCTCCACATCAATGAAAACACACCTAATGTCTTCCTGAAAATGTACAATATCTGAATAACAACAGTAAGTAAAATTAAACATTATTGTGGCATAATGAGCATACCTTGTGTTTATTTCCTGTGCTATGTTCACTGAATACAGGTTGATTAGCAAATCTTCTAAAGCCGAGGTGAAATATCAACCTTTCTTTAGCCTTGATGGCTCGATAATGTCCACTAGCGTGCGATTTAATGACAAGATTTACAACAGACATTTTCTGTTCATGGGGGAGAAGGCCAAAAACAACTAGTGGTGACTGACTAGTAACTTGGCTATCATAAAGATGACGAGGTATATCCTTAATATGAACTACAACATACCATCCTGGCTGAAAATTGAAGTAAGTATTAAAGGTTTATACATATCTCAAGATTAATTAAAATTTTTTTTTATAAAACTAAAGTTTACACTGAAAAGCACTGCTCTCAATAGTTTACAAAAAGTTCACGATGTATATGAGACATAACATGCATGAACCAACAATGGCAAGTTTGATTAAAATAATATACAACTTCAGGGACTTTACAAGTGTGGATATCAATAGAATTATTATTTATAAAGCTAGTGCAATGGCCTATCTTTAAAAAAAAAAAACTGGCAATTTCCTTTCAGACAGTAATCAGTTATATTTATCTATCATAACCAATACCATAATTATATATGAGGGTACAATTTGTGTCCTGAAGCTTACAATTTAATACTGTGATGGATATGATATTGTTATTTTAATATGTATACATTTTTCATTAAATTTTATTATGATAGAGATGTACTTATGTATATATTCTGCATAAAAAATTATTTATACTGTATATTATTATTACTGCAGGTGTTGTTAACAGCTTAGGACAGTTCGCTGTATTTCCCTTGGGTAATACAAGCACTGTATATACAATGATGGATAGCACAGTCATGTTCAAATCTGATGCAATATGATTCTTTTTATATATCATCCAAAATCTCAGACTTGGTGTAACGTTGCCAAGTAGTGTTAAACTTTTTTTTATTTCCAATGTTATACACAGTACGTCAAAAAGTTTGCGAATTCACAACTAACACTATTTTCCTTATGGGTATATGAATATGATCTCTTTTTATGCATTGATATACTGTAATTTGTAATATATGCAACATGACTTTTTTTCTACATAGTTTAGCTCAAAGCATGGTATGGTACAATTAGCAATCTCTTCAATGCCTGCGCGCTTAATTTGCTACTCAAAGTGGTCTTCGTAACTACCCTTACAACATATAACAGTAGACCTGAAAAGTTTAACGGTCATAACAAAATTGGAATATGGATTACAAAAAGTTTTCTTTGAATTTTGAAGTTTTAGGCTATCTTCAAACTGTCTGTATGTTGCGAAAAGATTTAAAAGCTTAACGAAAAGAATCTGAGGTTCCTCAGATGTAATCTCATGTACTAAAGGATTTACTTTTAGAGATCACCTGTGCTTTGAAGAATAAAAGATGATGATTCGTTAAATTATACTGAGAAGATAGCTATTAATCTAAATATTTATTAGTAATAAAGCAAAGGATTATGTAACACTATTTTTAAATGAAGAATTTTTTTTCTTAAAAGTCCTTGTGTTTGCTTTTGGCATATAAATGATTCATTAATATGCTAACTAGAAGTGCAAGAATGTACAGTTAACTTTATATGCTTTCTGGCCAGAAATTGTTAATAAAGTCGATCCCCAGTATTTGCGGGGGGTTACGGACCACAACCACCCGTGAAAAATAAAAATCCTTATCAAGTTGTTATCCCCCTCTAAAATGCTTATAACTGCCTATTTAAATAGTTCAAACACCAAACATACCTTAAACTATCATCCTACACCAAATACAGTATACCTTAAACTATCATCCTAAAACCCTTTAATATCATTTTAAAATCATCTTACAATATTACCCTTAAAAATATATGGCTTACAGCTGCGTGTGAAAACTAATCAAGTTCCTCTTATATTCAGGCACAGCCATTTTCTCTCACACAATATTCAAGCTGTTCCATTTTCTTTTTACAGTAGATAAGGGAAACACTGGGAAATCAAAAATAAGGTAAGTACTTTTCCTAAATATTTATGCATTGAAAAAAAAATTATAGATGCAATCACCAGTCATAAAATAGTCTTTTGTACTGTTGTGTGTGTTGATCATACTTAGAATTAAATAAACTTTTAATAAAATTGGTACAGTAAATCAAGCAAATAAAAAAAAATTAGCATAATGTATGCTCCTCATTCAATGCATCATCTGAACTTCTGGATTTAGTTTCATAATTTAATGTTTATTACAGAGTAATTCATGTGCATTAAAGGATATGTACAATATACAGGAGAAGGCTGGTATGTTTGCATCGGGTAAAAGCGAATCAGGAAACATCTGTTTGTGATTTTGAGATTTGCCAACATAAAGTATGCTGGTTTCTTACAACATACCCATTTACTTTTATCTTTTAAATTAAAAATAAAGACCATTAATGCGCATTTCCTTGCCCAACTAAAAATTATTTTTCCCTAATTCGTTTTGTAGTAGGCTCAATCGGCTTCTGATTCACTGAAGCAATCATTACAAATGGTTGGATGATCAGTTTTTTTCATACATATTACAATGGTAATAGATCAATATAATAATACAGTATAAATTGATTCTGTAAGTGAAACAGCATTTTATTGATATTTTCAAGTACTGTATATTGATACTAGAAAATTAGTAAAAAATTTTTTATCATAAAAAATGTACTCTATTTAGTCACAAAAATAACATGAAAATAATTAGAGAATATCTTAGATATGCTCTACTATCATCCTAAAACACTTTAATATAATTTTAAAGTCATCTTACAACATTACCCTTATAAATATATGGCTTACAGTTATGTGTGAAAACTAATCAAGTTCCCCTTACAGTATACTCAGGCACAGCTATTTTCTCTCATACAGTATTCAAGCCATCCCATTTTCTTTTTAGGGAAAGACTGGGAATTCACAAGTAGATTTACGTATTGTACATAAATATTTAAATATGCATTGAAAAAATATATACATTTTATTGATATTTTGCTGCTTACATTAATAATAATATTTGAAAATTAGTAAATCATTTTTTTATCATGAAAAATGTATTTTGTCACAAAAATAACATGAAAACACAGTGATTAGCAAATATTGCTCTAAGGAAAAATCTGCGAGTTAGTGAATTTTCCACGATTTATTTGGATTTACGTTCCACAGAAAAATCTGCGACTAACTGAAGCTGAGAATGCTGAACCGCAATAAAGTGGGGGTCCACTGTATAGAAATGTGATTGCAAGGTGTAATGTATTTTAGCAAGTAAGGAAAACTACCATGCCTAGACCTAGGAATAAAATCTTGGCATTAGCAAAAGTATCATAGGAGGCAAATATTTGCTAATAAACCATTATTTTTGAAGTGGTTAATAAATGTAACATAAACATTATTTTTTATGACAATCCAAATATTCCTATAATAAATATAAAATAAATATTTTCAAGATGATTGCATTTTCTCTATTCATTGCAGACTTATGCTCCAGGTGGTTCATGTTGCCACCACTCGAGTGGTCATGTCACGCAAGCCCAGCCCACTAGTTGACATCAGCGGATGCGTTTTAGCTACAGTATTACTTTTATATTTATTCATTTATAATTCTTTCAGTGTCAAGGGGTAAAGGCAATCTAATAGGACTATTTCAAATTTTATGGTTGCAATTAAAGCCAATATCATAATGTTATGAAAACTTCTTATGAATTTTCTGATCATTTTAACATTTGAACCTAGGCTCGATAAATATTTATTTTTTTTGTAGAAGGCATTGGCGATAAGTGAACAAAAGTTTTGGAGATATTTCATCACTGTTTTTCAAAAATTTCGTTATAAACCATATTTTCTTACAGTTTTGAAATATATGACAGATTTTATTCTTATGACACACTACGGCCTTGTTTTATGAGATAAGTGTTTGCACATTCAAATAAGAACTAAATATGTAGCATGTTAGTTGCCAGTTTTGGCTGTACAAGAAGGCCATATATACATATATACATCCATCTCTTGTACATTTATGTTGTCTTGTATTTTTTCCACACAATGTACATATTATAATTTGTGTAAAAAATTTACAAACCACAAGAGAGTGGGCTTGTTCGATATGAATTGGGTTCTTCTTCTGAATAAGAATAAGAAAAGCAATACTGTACATATGCACCCAGTAATGGCTGTGTGCACAAAAAACAAAAAACTTTAACATTGTTAATTTATATTTACATTTTCTGAATCAAAATTCTTGTAAAATAATCCCGTACAAGGTAGCCTTAGATGTAAAACTACATATAGAATATAGATGATCTAATATCGCTAAATGACAATAAATATTATCTGATGCTAATTCAATACTATATACACCAGAGTACTAAAAGTTTTAATACTAATAATAACTCTTACAAACAGGATCCTTCTTAGATACTGTTTTAATACTAATAATAACCCTTACAAAACAGGAACCCTTTTAGAAGGATGCTAAAATTACTAATAATAAGTTTCTAACCATAGTTTATGGTAAAAGAAGAAATTTTAATTTTGAAATACTAGGAATAATACTTAAGGAGTCGCATGCTCACAATTTTCTAATTTGCAAATATTTTTTATAAATAATAAAGGTTTTGTCTACAATTGTCAGTTACTTGTTAATAAACTGATAAATAATAAATTTATAGTATAGAAAATTAACAACTAATTAATAAATTTTTTTTTTAAAAACATGTACCATAAGTAAACATAATTTTAGCATTAAGTTAGGTTGTCTGGTAAATTTTTCCAAAATACAATAAATTTAAATGTCATGTTCTCTTGAATATGGTATATGTATACATTAATTATTATTTTAACTGTACAACTACCTTACCTATTGTGACCAATGCTCTTAACATGCTTATAGCTATGGAGAGAAAATCACTTATTCAGCAGAGCTATTGAGCACCCTGGGAGCACTGTAAACCTTATAGGGAATTTTTTTTAAAGCAGTAACAGGTTTGGTATATCTTGTGAGAAGTTAACTCAAGTCAGATACAATGAGTGATCCAACTGGTTAAGGACACCTATTATTATTATTATTATTATTATTATTATTCAGAAGATGAAACCTATTCATATGGAACAAGCCCACAGGGGCCACTGACTTGAAATTCAAGCTTCCAAAGAATATGGTGTTCGTTAGGAAGAAGTACGAGGAGGTAAAGGGAAAGACATAAAGAAGAGATCCCACTTATTAATACAGAAAAAATAAATTAATAAAGTAATAAACAGATAAAAATGTATTAAAATGCAAGGAGAATAGTATTAGAGTAGTAATGCATTGCATCTTCGCTTGAACTTCTTAAGTTCCAACTGTACAACATCCTCTGGAGGCTGTTCCACAGTCCAATGGTGTGAGGAACAAAGGACCCCTGGAACTGAGAAGTTTGACAGTGTGGCACATTTACTGCACATTGGTGCTGCTGTTCACAAAATCTGGTTGCTCTCAGCAGGTAAAGGGGATCAAGGGTCAATTGTGAGTGTGAAAGATCTCTGTTGAAATACAACTTAAGTGAATGTGAAAAATCTCTGTTGAAATTCAATTTATGCTGAAACTTTGACAAGAGAGATTGTACTTTTCTGCAAGTTGTGGTATAGTTTTATGTATTCTTTCTAAATTTACGTAAAGTGGAAATGCTTGTTATGTAGAAGAAGGATATGTTTTGTTGTGTTTTGTATTTAAGTGTGAAAAGCATTGTGTTTGGCTGTTTTGTGTATTTAATTGTAAGTGTACATGTAATAGTGCTTAAGTACCGGTCATTGGATGTTTGTTGGTTCGGTTGTAAGAGGCAGTCTCTTCACAGCTTCGGTGCAGTGTAGCTGTATCTAGGAAGGACTCAGGAAATTCAGCCATAGGTGCCGGTGCTTTCAAATCCACTTAAGTATTACTTTTCATCTTAAAGTTCAATTAAGTAGATTTCCTCTAGGAGATATGCATATCTAAATGTAAGGAGAATTTCTTAGTGTGTGCTTTGGATGGGGGTTGCTAAGCAGAGCTTGTGCTCATGCTAATCCCAATCTCAATTCAGGCTAAGAATATTGAATGCGCTCTTTGAACTAACAGTAAGTTTGTACCATTTACAAATCATTTATAACTAACTATGTCTTGGATAATATAAACAACGCAACATGGTTATGATTGTGAATTAGAATAATATAGTTGAAGTAACCTGGGTGTCGTAGCATAAAACTTAGGGTACAATTAGGTTAGTACATTTCAAACCATTTAGGCTATACGATCACTTTATGATTTGAAATGTTATACTTATTCTGAACGAGTCGGAATAACTTGTGAAAAAGTGACAAACAAGAGGCCATCCATCGATGGTCCAAGACTTACGTGAAACAGACACCTACCACCATGAACCACTCTATCTAACAGTGAAAAATCTCTGGCAGAAGCAGACATCCACACCAGAGAGCAGTATTCTAGTAAAGGAAGCGCAAATGACCTAAAACAGGTTGCATTCATTTTATCACTGTTATAAATACATGAGGCCTTACGAACAATACCTAACTTTCATGTAGCATTTGCAGAAACTTTCATTAGATGTTTCTCAAAAGTTACATCTAGAATAGTTAAAGCTTCAGGCTCATTCAGCAAAGTTCCACCCACCTGAAGGGAAGGATGGGGTGGGAAATCTGTACGAGATCTGCTAATCAATAGTGTTTTTGTTTTACTGGAGTTCAGTCTCATACTCCATCGAGTACACCATTCCATGATCTGGCCCATATCCCGATTGAGGATGAGGGCAGCTTCATTTCTCAGAATTGGAGACTATACTACAACCACAAATGTTGCATCATCAGTATACTGAACAATCTTGTTTTTCAGGCCAACAACCATGTCACTTGTATACATTACAAATAACAGTGGACCAAGAACACTACCCTGTGGAACTCCAGACAAAATATGTCTTGGTTCACTAACAATCCCATCCAGAGCAACTTGCTGCAGTCTACCTGTAAGGAAATCTTGAAGGAATCCTAAAGCATATCCACCCACTGCAAGATTCTGAGTTTATTACCCTTAAATGCCTACTGGGCGTATCATCGTGGAAACTAAAGTGTCTGTTGGGTGTCAAGTGGGCGTGCCGTGCGTCGACTACAAAAAATTTCAACCTTCAGTCAGCTTTGACTAAACCGAAATGGTCGAAAAACGCAGTGTAGCTAAAACTCTTACATTCTAGTAATATTCAATCATGTACCTTCATTTGCAACAAATTGGAAGTCTCTAGCAATGTTTCGATTTATGGTGAATTTTGAAAAAACTTCTTCCTTACGCCGCTGGTAACTTTCGACAAAATTTCAGAAATTCTTTCGTCATTTTGTCGTAATTTTTACTGTTTATATTAGCCGTTACATAAAGTTTTATATAGAAAATGTGCACAATTTCATGTACAATACAGCAAATACAACCCATGGTTGTAGCTTTCATCAGTTTGGAAATATTTTCATATAAACCACGATAACTGCCAAAAATTTCAACCTTAGGTCTACTTTGACTCGACTGAAATGGTAAAAAATGCAATTGTAGCTAAAACTCTTACATTCTAGTAATATTCAATAATTTACCTTCATTTTGCAACAAATTGGAAGTCTCTAGCACAATATTTCGATTTATGGTGAATTTTGAAAAAACTTTTCCTTACGTCAACCAGAAATTCTTTAGATCACGTTAATCATTAATGTTTGCACCGTTTTATATTAGTCGATTACATAAGTTTTATATGGAAATGTGCGCAATTTCATATAGAATACAACAGAAAATAACTTTCATGGTTGTAGCTTTAATCAGTTTGAAATATTTTCACTAAATCACGATAACTGCCAAAATTTCAACCTTGGTCAACTTTAACTCGACGAAATGGTAAAAAATATAATTATAAACTAAAACTCTTACATTCTAGTAATATTCAATCATGTACCTTCAATTTGCAACAAACTGGAAGCCTCTAGCACAATATTTCGATTTATGGTGAATTTCTGAAAAAAAAAAAACTTTTTCCTTACATCTGCGTGTAAACGGCGAACATCTCAGAAATTCTTTAAATCACGTTAATGTGTAATGTTTGCATCGTTTTACATTAAGTCGTTACATAAGCTTTATATATGAAAATGTGCGCAATTTCATGTAAGAATACAACAACAAATAGCTCATGGTTGTAGCTTTTATCAGTTTGAAATATTTTCACATAAATCACGATAGCGGCCAAAATTTCAACCGGTCAACTTTAACTCGACGAAATGGTAAAAAATACAATTGTGAGCTAAACTCTTACATTCTAGTAATATTCAATCATTTACCTTCATTTTGCAATAAATTGGAAGTCTCTAGCACAATATTTCGATTTATGGTGATTTTTGAAAAAACATTTTCCTTACGTCTCGCGGATAACTCGGCGAACATCTCAGAAATTCTTTAAATCCACGTTGTGAAGTAATATTTGCACCGTTTATATTGTCGTTACATAAAGTTTTATATATGAAAATGTGCACAATTTCATGTACAATACAACAATAACTCTTGGTTGTAGCTTTATCATTTTTGAAATATAATCATATAAATCGATAAAATAGAAAAATTCGACTTTAGGTCAACTTTATCGACGAAATGGTCGAAAACTACGAATACTATAAGCTAAAACACTTACAGTCTAGTAATATTCAATCAATTAGCTTCATTTTTTCAACAAGCGGGAAGTCTCTAGCACAATATTTCGATTTATGGTGAATTTTTGAAAAAAACATTTTTCGTCCAGCGTTACTGAATTCATGCATCATTTTGTGATAATATTTTCTCTGTGTTTGCTTTGATCGTTTACAATTTGTTATATACCAAAATCATTGCAATTTAGTATACAATACAAAGAAAAGAAAAAATAACCAGTTAGCTCTGTTTTGCTCGATGTGATTTGTATAAAATTACTGTATATATGAAAATTTTTTCTGTCATATATTTCAATGTTATATATGATAGATATTTTTTTCATTTCTGATGGTTGCATACTAAACTTCAGGCAATGACAAAAAGAGGCAAAAATGAACTCTTAATCTTAAAAACTAAGCGTGCTGTGATTTTTGAAAAAACTTTTTTCGCGTGAGCTAGCTCCCGAGCAACTGCGGCACATAGGAGACATTTTTGTAAATAGAGGCTCGGCGTTTAAGGGTTAATAAGTGCCTTGTGATTTACTAAATTGAAAGCAGCACTAAAATCTATTTGAATCACTCTGCACTCAAAACCCTTATCAAGGTTCCCTTGCAAATGGTAAGTCAAGTCTAAAAGAGCACTGCAGGTACCTAGCTGCTTCCTGTATGCATACTGACTTCACCTAACAATCCTTTAGATTCTACATACTTATATAGTGGCTTAAAAATAAGTTTTCCAGCAACTTTGAAATTAGCCCGTAGTTACTCCAGTCTGCATATACGCCACTCTTTGGAACAGGCACTCATCTGCAAAGATACTACGTCGACATAAAAATCTATAGAATCTACTTATCTTGGGAGACAACACACTAGGATTATCCAGATTTTTCTTAACGTCTCTGGAGCAAATTGCAAATTTTGTAAGAATAAGTTCAGGATGACAAGTATCAGGGAGAGGGACATCACCAGCTGACTGCTTAGCTTCAAAAGCTCAATGAAGCAGTTCAGTCTTTAACCTAGGGCCAGTAAGCAATCTACCATCATCTTTTAGTGGTGGTGGAATGGAAGACGACTCTGACCCATAGGTGGATGATGCCAATTTGGTCCACCACAGATGAGGCTGAGTAATTCCTTCAAGTTTCCTCTTCAAGGAATTATTGTAATTTCTCTCAGCTGTATGGTAAGTTCTATTCGCAGGACAGCAAGACTCAACAAAAATGGTGTAATTTTCCCTTGAATGATTTCGTCTCCATGTTTTGAATTTGGTCTGTTTGTCATGGCAGGCTCCTCTACATGTATCATCAAACCATGGCTGGTCATTTGTCCTAAATTTGATGACCTTTCTAGGGACATATCTCATTAAAATACCCAACAGCATTTCATTTAACTTTTTCTTGGGATCAAGACCTAATATAGCATCTGAAATATTAAGTGCCTGAAAAGCTTCAATAATGCAACCTCCATTGGCTCTGGATTTTAGCCAGACTGTTTTTCCAATGGTGGCATTAGGAATACACTGACAGATCAGTATGTCCATCTCAATGGCCCAATGATCAGAAATGCATATATATTCACACATCTTGGACTTGACAATAGCTGGAATATCTGTGAATATGAAGTCTAATCTATTACCAGAAATGTGGGTGGGCTCCTCAATTAGCTGGACAAAATCGGAGGATACACAGAACTCAAGAGCAGACCAACCAGGTTGATCTGTGTACTTTGAACTTAGCCACTCACTGTGCTTTGTATTGCAGTCTCCAAGAGACAGTCATATATAGAATCGTCGCCATTTGGATTGCGGTAAGCTGCAGTTACATATACACTGCAGAACTTCATGGCAACTACACTCCATATTTTTCAGACAATAAATAGGTTGTCTGGACTTGGTGTATACAGCCATACCTTGTGCATGTGGGATGTTATGACAAAGTCAAGGTCATCATATCCCGGGATTAAAAATTCAACCTTTGACTTGTTACTACTTACAAGTGTCTCAGATAAAAACATCAAATCACAGTTATGGGCACAACTCTGAAGATCAAGAAAATCTGACCCTAAGCCCCAAAAATATTTGAGTAAAGTATTCTGCAATTTTTCTCACTGTAATGAGCAACAGGCCCAGGGTTCAGGTCAATGTCTCCCAAAAGAATAAAAATTATAAGAACATAAAATTATTATCAAAACTAATAAATAGGCTCATAACAACAGTAACACTGTAATAACAATAAACATCAGCGCCATCAACAACAAGAGTATTTACATTTAAAAAAATTCCATGTTATGGAAAAAAGCGCCAGAAGCAAAATGAAAACCGCCAGGTTTGCCACAACTTGCAGAGGACAGTCAGGATGGATTTAGACATAATAAAATGCTCAGTAGGAATAGATAGGTAAAGATGAAGGCACTTTCCTGATAATCCACCAAGCAACTTTTGCTTTTTCATCAGCCTGTCCTACACACTTTTTGATAAAAACGGGAAAGTGAACGAAAAAAGAGGATATATGCCTGATTGTACCCTCAGGCAAGGGAACTCAAACCCAAGACCATGGAAGGCCACAGTACAATGGCTATGACACAGTCCAAGGTTGGAGAACAAGGTTTGAATTCAGAGTAACCTTTCTTAGAACAGTTGCCTACCAAGGCTAAAGGGTCTCTTCTACCCACTGGTTTGATTTCAGTGTGTCATTCTCCTAGAAGAATTGCCTGCCAAGGGTAAAGATTCTCTTCTACCCTAACTCATGTAGGCAGGGACGTCACACCCTGAAGTGAATGTTGCTAAGAAAAGCCACATTAACCCAAACCTTTTAACTAATTTCTTTTACAAAGATTGAAGTGTCTGGGCAGTTTCTTTACTAAAAAGCTGGGCTGATTTAATTAATAGCCTTGTTGTTATAAAAACTTTGGACAAGTTCTCTCATTCTATAAACAAACTTTTAAGAGAATTTGTTTCATTCTATAATTGAAAAAATTTTTTTTTATTAACCTTGGCAGACCTTTGAGAAACTGAAGCAAAATACTCAAGTAAGACGTATGGTTTGTAATTCGGTTAAATTTCATTAATATGCTTAAAAGCAAAATTACTTAAGGATTATTGGCATCTGTCTCAGTTCTTGGGGCAATCTTGTTAAACTGACTTCCCAGCAGAGAGTGGAATATCAAATTCTGTTCTTTCCACATTTTATCAATGCATGTACATTAAAAACATACTTACAAGAGCACCTTCTTTCTCTTCTTTTAAAATTCTCTTCTTGGTATGGGTAAAATTTCTAAACTGAAATATCCTTGAATAGTCTACTGGGAGATTTTCATTGTAATCCCAGGTGGAGGTTCTAAAGCTCTGAAGACCACGGAATTTTTGAAAACGTACTCTGGCAGGAGTGTCCATTGGTGTGTCCATCTCGTCAGGAAAGTTCACATCATCTTTCACAGCTGTAAGAAACCAGTGGTGCTTGAAATTCAATTAATCTTACTCTTGATAAAAATTCCATACTTATCTAAAAAGCAGTGAGCTTACAAAAATTAAACTTTGATGCACACTGCAGAAAACCTATTTGTATTGGGTCATAAAGAATGATGAAGTAATTATATCAATGACAAATATTAAGCCACAAAAAGTTTCATATCAAATTTGCTACATCTTGGAAATAACTTACACCCAACTGGAATTATAACTGATAAGCTGGGGATCAAAGTCCCTGTCTATCATTATTTCTAAACCATACCATGGTTTGAATCATGGCTGGCACAGAAGCAGCAATCAATTATAGTTCCAGTTATCAATTATAATTCCAAATGGGTGTAAGTTACTCCGTAAATGTAATGAATTTGGTGTTAAATGATATTTAAGACTTCACATTTGTATTAGTGAAAAAAGTACATTATATTATTAATGTATCTAGATTTATTGAACAAGTGTACATTCTTTCCTACATATTAAAATGTGTTATCATCTGTTTTGTTGTGAATACAAACAAGTGAAAAATGCACAGAAGTTTCTTCGGCACAATTGAGTTTTCTGTACAGCCGCTACAGCATATAATCAAGGCCACCGAAAGCAGATCTATCTTTTGGTGGTCTCGGTATAATGGTGTATGAACCATGACTAATGAAACTTCAACCACATCCTGGTGGTGGCCTATCCTATATTGTTGCCAGAAGCATGATTATGGCTAACTTTAACCTTAAATAAAATAAAAACTACTAAGGCTAGAGGGCTGCAATTTGCTATGCTTGATGATTGGAGGGTAGATGATCAACATACCAATTTGCAGCCCTCTAGCCTCAGTAGTTTTTAAGATTTGAGGGCAGACAGAAAAAGTGCGGACAGAATAAAGTGCGGATGGACAGGCAAAGCTGGCACAATAGTTTTCTTTTACAGAAAACTAAAAGCAGGCTTTATGGTGAAACCAATCAAGAAGCATTTATTAATGCATCCTTTCACTGGGTTAAAATCAAGAATCATTTATTAATGCATCCTTTCGCTGGGTTTTTAACCAATCTTTGTCCGTAATTTTACTTTTACTCTCACTTTTCCCCTCCTGAGTATATGAAAGATATGCTCTACTATACAGACGTAGGAGGATTAAGGTAAACTTATCCAAAGCCTTAGCCACCACAGTACCAGATTCTACATCATGGTCATTGGGTATTCATTATAAGAATCTTCTCTTTTTCGTTATAATTCACAGCTCTGATGTCTAGGTTAATCTGTGTTTTAATTCATGGATGCTTCCTTCCTTAACCTGCTTTTACTTACTCCTACGGTATTACCTTTTCCCTTACCTACTACAATTCAATAGTATAGGCATGGTATATGCTGTTGTAGATCCTAACTGGTTTTGCCTTTATTGCTAAGCCATTTTTAGAGGATTGAAACAATGGTAAAACTTTAAATATATATGCTATCAGGACAGCACAGATAAACATACAGGCAGTTACAAACTTCCTTGCCACCAGTGTAAACCCAATCCATAGACAGGGTATGTGAATACGAAATGGGCTCCACACTCCTCACCAAGTAAGTCTCACATCCCCTCTCTATGCAACCCCTAGGAGTCGCAAGGTAATGAATCGTTCTGCTTACCTGTCTACCCCAATTGTTTGACTGTGGATGGACAGAGAAAGCCATATTTCCCATTGCCAGTGGTAAACCCAATCAGATGAGTGGACAAATGACTAGCAAACAGGTCATGGAAACCCCTCACTGAGCAGTCATGCAAACCCTTCTCTATGCAATTCCAAAGAGCCTCCCCACGGCTACCCAATAGTGTCTGGACAAAGCAAACAAGCTGTATAGCCTTGATGGTGAGGTCGAGCAATCATAGAGCTGAGACAGAAGCAGCAGACCTTAGCTTCTAGCAAGCTGGCACCTCAGCGCCAACCCCACCTGAGGAATACCGATCACCAGTCTAGTAAGAATTATTACACATGGTCTAGACTCCCCTGTCCCAATGCCCACCTACTCATGGAAAGATAGCAGGGTCAGTGGAGGCAGATGACAAGCAGAAGACAAAAACAAAGTACGCTAACGGTTCCCCAATTCTCTCTGCTGGTCAGAAACTGGAGATTAAGCCATACCCATCAGAAGAATTTCCACAGGAAAGACTACTGCAACAGGAAGATCCCTTTCCAATGAAGCAGTTGTAAAGGCTGAGACAGCTTCCTTCCTCTGCCAGGTTAATCAAGAAGGCCAAAACAGAAGGACTACCTAACGCATGATAGGCTAAACTCCTGTAGGTGCTTCCAAATGTCTAAGCTGAAAAGTTTTCAATACTATTAGTATGTAATATAAAAGCACAGCTGCTGATGAAAACCCTTCTTCAGAATCCCATACAACTTTACTCTAGCAAGAAGAAGTCTGAACATGAAATTCCACATATACCTAGAAAAAGGACGTCAGTACCAGAGACATAAACTGCCCAAAGAAGGCAGCTATGTCCTGGCAACAATGATGTTCAGTATTTTATTCTGTAAGAAGAAAAGATAAGTAAGGCAACAACAAACATAATTAAACAAAAGAGAATGGCAATGTGTGAATACTCATCTGAAAATTCAAGTTCTACACTGGTAGTCAGCACAGAAGAGCACAGCAAATCTATTCTCTACCACAGCCAAAATAAAAAGTAAGTGAGGGATACCCACCCATCATTTCAACATGTTAACCACCTTCTTACTGAGTTTCACCTGATTTCTAGCTTGCACTAAAAGATACTCCTACATGAAAGGAAGAATAAAAAAAATTAATTAAAAAGAAAAGATTACCCAAAAGAGAATACAGTAATTACAAAAGAAATGGATGAAATGGCATAGTAATATATCCAGCAATGATGGAGCCACAAAGAAGAATAAGAATCCTTAACTGACAGACAGACAAAAGAATGTGAACTGGGTATTCTATGGGACTTTTCTTCCTTCAACTCTTCTATTTAGTGTGGCTGGGTTTGTTTCACATGGAATATGGCTGATTTATGATTAATGAGATTCAAGTCATACCAATAGTGTATTTCCCAAAGGTAAAACCCTAGAATCCTGGCCTTCCCTTCCACTCTCTCCACCTTTGCCTCTGAGAGTCTCTGAGACCTGCCACTCCTCCTCCTTTTCCTTATATGGGATGTACTGACAATGAGGATGATCCTGATGACTCAACTCCATTAACTGAATAAAGACTACCTTTCACTTGATGACCACTTGTCTATAGTGTCTTTGTACATACAGTAAGTCAAATAATTGTATAGCATTAACTGCACCAGCACACTTATGCTCCATCATCGCTCTACATTGCTAAATAATTGTGGAAGTGGATATTTGCCTACCATTACACTGGCATAAGGAGAGAGGTATTTTTAGGAATGGTTTTCAATTGGTATTTAATTTAATAACAAAAAATGCTTACATTGTGCCTGTATGGCACAAGAAGCCAACACCGTATAGTATTATAGTTCAGTGCACCATTTTCTTACCATACATTTTTTATACTGTACTGTACACTGAAGATGGTGTATTGTAATGTACTGAACGGTAAAAATATAGTAAACAATCAACAGTTTACATGGAATATCAGTAAAGTTTGTGGCCAACAATACACGTTGTCAAGACTAGGTTTGAGGGGGTGTGGAGAAGGGGTTTTCAAGAGCTATTCACTGATTTTCAATTTGCAATAGTTGGCATTCCTAGCCCTGACAATGTAATACCTTACTGCTTCTTTCTCTCTTATTACCTGTCTACCACATTTACCTATATTAATGATATTGTTAGTAACCTATATGGTACTGGTGTCTTAGATAAGTTCTGTTTCATTATCTGAAGTGCCTTTCTTTACCACCAAATATTATGTAGTGCCAATCATGTCTTACTTGTTGCCGATATCTTTTTTCCAACTGTTACAATACAAAATTAGTTTTCAATCCAATGCCCCTTCTATGTAAAATTACCTTGCATCTTTTCAAAAGCATCTTGTTCTGCTTTATAGTCCACTTTCTCATCATAATTACAGTCTCCAGCATCAGTCATAGTCATAGTTTCAAACTCATCATCATCGTCATCATCATTATCATATTCATTTCCATCCTGAGAAGCAACATCTACAGGGACCATGTAGTCTTCCTTTGTGTCTTCTTCCTCATCCTCCTCACAGCTTCCCTCATCACCGCTTTCATCTGCAATGAGATTAAAAATTGTGTTTGCAATGTCATTTATCTTTCCTTAAGTTGCTAAGAAATACTTTACATTTTAGCTTATAAGTAGCATCATTTAATGTATTTCTACCCTGTTATGCCAACACAGTGTTAAAAACACATTCATAAAACACAAAAAAGCACAACACCTTAAAGTTACAATGATCATCCTAACAACATAGACATGTTTACATATGCTTTCCCTTTGGGGTTAGAAATAAAGTAATTATGTAAACACACTTATGTAAAGGATAGGAAGTACAAGCAAAATTTACTGCATTTGCAAATAAACCACACTGGACAATATGTAAATAGTCATGCTTTTGAAGCGTTTTCCTACACTATTAAAAAATTTTTCCAGTATCTGCATTAGAGCATCAGCATCAGCAAGTACTAACCTCCATCATTGCCATCATCATCAAGAATCCAAGCTGCCTGGTAAGCTGATGTCCCTTTTGGCACAAGTTTGGTACGAGTGCTTCCCTTCATTTGGTTCTCTGCCTCTTGGAGTTCTTCCTCGGTTGGCCATGTTTGTTCACCCTCCATCGGGTCAACCTGAAGAACATTTTTTATGAAACAAAGTTCAAGACAGACATTCTGGTAGTCAACAATTAATAAATACTTCGAAGTATCAATAATAAAACAATATACAGAATATTTCAAACTTTTAAAAGTAATTTATATTTTCCTGGGTAAAAAGCCATAGCCTTTCACATATAAAATATCCTACAGCAAATGCACTGGACTGGCTGTAAAATGACTAAAAGAAGGTGGAGATGGTGGGAGAGAGGGAGTTACAGATGCTATTCTACTGATGCCATCCATTGTTTCTTTGGCAGGAGATGAAAACTTAGCAAGGTGGTTGAGGTGGGTAAAATCTCTATGAAAGGCTATGGTTTGTATGCCTAGGGCAAAGGCAAATTACTTGTAAAAATTTGTCATTTGTTCCTAAGGGGATACAAACACTGCACCTTACCTTTGGGTGGGAGGTAGTGCCCTGTGGCAGGGGAAAATTACCCACCAGGAAAGCCTACTGACACAATGTTTGCAACATGAAGGAGTGAGAGAGCAACAAGCTACCTTGCCCCCACCCCGCCCTAAAAGCAGACCTTGGGGTTGAGGACTGCTAGTGTTGCTGCAAGACGGAAACTGTAAAAACAAACTTTGGAGAACCAGGACCTCTTCCTATTAAAAGGTCCTGTCACTCAGCAGTTTTTTCCTGAGCTACTGAAAATTGATGGGTTCAGCAAAAAACTCTACCATGTCTCTCCTTCCCGTTATAGAAAGAGGGGGGGGGATAGACAGCAATGCATTCTAGCCTAGAACAGGTGCTCGTAGTGTACTTACCTCAAACTCAATCAGGTCCAATTTGTACTTCAGCTCAAATGCTCTCAGTCAGGGGGAAGGATATGAAAGGAAGCGTGATAACCAAACATTCATCATTCATTCCCAGAGTTAACTATTTAGCCCAAGTACTCAAATGTGACACTGGGTACCTGATCCCTGACCCAGTAATCCTGCTACTTGTTAAACAGCCACCACAGGCCTCAAGGAGAAAGTATCAAGGAACTTGTGGGAAACATCCCTTTGGTAGAATGAGGTAAAAGGTAGTCTGACTCCAAAAGACACCAGTCCTTATTTCTGTTGGGTTGAAAAGTTCTTCTGAAGGTGAGAGAAGATCCCACATCCATGACATTGTGAGTTCTAAGATGGACAAGACGGCCTGGCACCTCCAAGGGGAAGTTGTATACCCATGTGCTGACTCAAGAGGCCAGAAGGAAATGGTATTCTGTAACACCTTGAGACAACCAGTGCTAATAAAAAAAAAAGCCTGCACCCCAGCCTAAGAGGTTTGGCTCTTTTCAGATAGCAATTCAGGGTGTGGTGTGGACTAGGCAATGCAGCACCTCATATGGGTCTCCACCCACAACATCCAGAACCGAAGGGTTTCAAGTTTTCACTACAAATTCTGAAACAAAAGAGGAGAGCAAGCCCATCTTTCCAAGCGCCAAATGAGATACTGTATAGAAAACCATGTAATTCCCTGATGTCAGGGCCAAGAGGAAGAGTGCTTTTATGGTAAGGTCCCTATCCCAGGACTAAGAAAATAGCTCATGGGGGGTGGCCACCGTCAGGCTCAAATAACACCAAGAAAACATCTCACTCCTGGGGTCAAACTTTCTATTTGAAAAAGAGGGAACTGACAGAAAAGTGTACTTGAGTGTTTTCCCAAGCAAGGGAATTCCAATCCAAGACAGTGGAAGACCCAAGTACAAAGGCTATGGCACTGTCCAAGACTGAAGATAAGTGGTTAATTTTGGAATGGCCTTCGACACGATGAAATGCATACTAGACTAGCGAGTCTTGTCTACACAACAAGAATGGACAGATTAAAAACGGTAAGAAGTGTAGGGTCTTCAGTGTTGTCAAGTGTGTGACAACAGTAACAGATATGTAATGAATATGCCACACTATTTCGAATTGGTGTGGGCATAGAAAAAAAGTGTGACCAGAGAGAGACCCTTTGAAAGACTATATATTAAATATACATACTGTGTATAAGAAATTTACAAAATTCTACATCATTATAGGTGCTGACAACCACTTAATACTGCTACCTACATTTGCCCTCTGGGCAATGTAAATAGACCATGAAAGATAGCACAAGAACTGTGTATAAATGAACTTAACAGCCTAAAATAAAAATCCACCTCAAGATCCTTGCACTTCTTTTCCTTTATTTTTTGGCTGTCTTTATCTTGCTGTCCAACCAAACTCCCTGTGTCAAGCTCTGAGTGGCTGATAGTGCCCCAGTGCTTGGCTTGACACCCTAAATTTCATAAATCAAATCAGTATTCAATATGCTACAGGAACCAAAACCACGGTACTTAACACACTGAGATAGTCAAATCTGCACATACACAAACCAAACTGAAGCCATCATCTGAGTGTTACTACCTTACTCATATGTTTATCCTTTGTTGTTAAAATTTTGCTAGACAAAACTGGGGTGCGTCTTCAAGGTCGGAGCATCTCTTATGCCTAACATTTTTTTTTTACTTGATACTGTAAAATTACAACTCCAGCTAACACTCTCTCATCTCTTGAAAAATTACCTCGTTTGTGGAAATAAGGGTTTCTTGCAGATCTGCGTCAGCTTCTTCAAAAATATGTGCCTCGCATTCGTCCATAGCTTTGGTGCTCTTACCAAGTTCCAATGGATGAGGATCGCCTGTCAAATCTATCCGGCTCATCTGATATTCACCCCATCCAGGGATGTGTACAAGACTGTTTACAGACAGGGGGGTCCCTCGAACATAACCATGTACCTTCAAGATCCCAGTTGAGCCCTGAATAATAAAATATGTACTGAAACAAGTATCATAAAAGTAACACAATATAAAAAAGTATCGTAGAAATAAGGCAGTCACATGACTAGAATAGATTGTGTTTTAAATTTAGATATGACATCTTTAATCTTGAACCTTGTCACAGTTCTCCATCAGTTGAAATAAAAATATACTCTGACATGCATAATTTATCTTACAAAATGAAAGGCATCACATAAAAAATCTTGAACTGTTGATTTTCACCTTAAAACCTTGGTACAGTGCTTCCCCACTTTTTCACGGGGATAAGTTCCAGAACCCACCTTGGAATTGCAAAGTCCGTGGAAATGCAAAATCTCTTCTAACAATGCTTATAACTGCCCAATACCCTGTACCCCTTAAACTAAAATGCTTATAACAGTTTATTTTAAAAGTTCACTGCCTAATTTAATAGTTCAGGCAAAAATTACTGCCTAATTTAATAGTTCAGGCAAAAATATACTTAAATTATCATACTAAAACAATTTAATATTAGTTCGAACAAAAATACACCCTAAACCATCATCCCAAATCACCCTAAGTTATCTTATATTAGTACCCTTTTACAACTGTTACTCGTAAGTATATATGCACCCTAAAACACTTATAACAATGATTTACTAATTTTAAAATATTAATATTAATGTAAACACAGCAAAATATCTTTAAAATGTTTAATACAAATTAAATAAACCTATCTTACAGAAAATCTGACAACTAATCAAGTTACCCCTTTATACATAAGCATAGCCGTTATCTCTCATAGTACTGAAGTCATCCTATTTTCCTTGTGCACTGGTAAAAACAATTAAAATTGTCACTCATTTGCTTTTTACGTAGAGCAACACTGTTTATTCACTAATTACTGTATGTTTTCTTATTGTGTTCGTGACTAAATACAGATTTTTATGATAGAAATAATTTACAGTGTACTTATACTGTACTACTGTATCTGTTAACCCTGTTCATATCTGTATAGCTCATTCCGGTTTGGGTCCCAGAAAAATAATTATTTCGAAAATTCAGCAATAACAGGTTTGCTGTCTTTTTTCAGGGAAATGTAAGATGTTTAAGTAACTAAAAACTATGAATGTCAGGCGAATGAATTATTTTTTTGAGAAAATTATATTACTAGAAAAAGGAAGAAACAAGAAGCGCTCTGCCGGTATGGTGAAATAAAAAAGTGTTTTGGTTATTTTTCATGATACTTTGTAAATATGAAAATGTAGTTATAAATGATTTGTAACGACAGTTTTCATTTTGAATAAATTGATTGACCCGTTGTCTTATGAACTCTTTAACAGTTAAGGAATTTATTTTTATGAGAAAGCCAACAAAATTCTTAAATATTGATATATAAAACAATGAAAAAGCAATAGCTGTTGGTAAAAATTTATAGGATGAAACAGAGCTGATTTGCCCGGCGTATGTGTTTTGGATGATAGAAATTCTTTGTTAGAGGAAAGTTGTAGAATAAAGTGAGAGTCAGAAAAATTATAAATGATTTGTTTAACAACAGACTCTCAGTTAAATGAACTCTTTTTAGGGTTTCTCTGCCGGGCTGGGATTTGGAAATTTTTTTTGATATCTCGATTTTTCATAGAAATTACTTTGCAAAATCCAAAGGGAAAGTCAAGAAAAATGGCTTTGTTGACAGCAAGAACATTTTTGGCGTTAAATGAAAAAAAAAAAGTTACAGTTAGTTAAGTCTCAAAAACTATAACAGTTAAACAAAAGAAAATTCTCTAAATATCGACATATAAAAAAATAAATAAGTCCAGTTGGTGAAAATTGATAGAAAAAGTGGGTAAGAAACATCAAAAACACTTTTTCATAAGAAATTACTTTGTAAATATAATTGAGGAATTCAAAAAAATGGCTTTGGTACAGCAACAGTTTCATTTTGGCGTTATAAGCTGTTGAGAGAAAAAAAAAAAATGAGTTGAACATTATCGAGTAGCTCAGAGATAACAGTTAGAGTGAATGAGAGAGAGAGAAAATTCTCTAAATATCGATATATATGATAATGAAAAATGAGATTCAGAGGCATACTGTACAAACAAATTTCCGCTAGTAAAAACTTTGCGAAGAATGTTGGAAACTAAAATATGGTCTCTGACAGAAGTGTGGCCTGTCAGGCCTGCGTGGATTATTTTCATTTCATTTTACAGTCTGCTTTTACTGGAAAATAAAATTAAAATAAGCAAATATTTTAGGTATTTTTGCAATATATGCTTTAGTCATCCAAAAAAAATTTTACCCCTACCAGTAATATCATTTCAATACAATTGGGCAGGAAAGGTTAAGCTCATTCGGTTTGGGTCCAGACTCAGCATAACATTTGAGAATGTAAGATGTGCCAGAGAGATATTACTGTAAAGTGTTTTGGATGATATAGTTATAAATGATTTGTTTAACTAGACCTCTGAACTCTTTTTTAGAGAGGGCTGGGAGGATGATGAGTGTTTTGGATGATAGAGTTAGTTATAAATGTTTGTTTAAGAACTCTTTTAGGGTTTCTCTCGGCTGGGATTTGGATGATAGAGCATCATTGCCAAAGCATTAAATGAGATTCATGCTCATTATAACTGGGGCCAAACCAGAATAATATAATTTCAAATACATCTTACATTGATTTGTAGTACAATATCTAAAATATTCAGATATTTTTTCATTTCATTTTACAGTCTGCTTTTCACTGAAAAAATAAAATTAAAATAACAAGCAAATATTTTAGGTATTTTACAATATGTATCATCCAAAAATATTTACAGTAATATCATTTCAATTTACATTTATCTGGGGCCAAAAAGAATGAGCTTAACTTAGACTTTAGTACAGTATAACAGATATAGTAGCACAGTATAAGTACAATGTAAATAATCTTTATCATAAAAAATGTAATTTTTATGATAAAGTTTTATATATACTGTACTTACCAAGCAATTACATAGCTGCAAGCATCCTATCACGGCAGTCCAAAAATTCAAATTTAGCGGTGGTGCTACCATTGTTAGTGTAGGTGACAGGGACCCACCCACTATCGGGACCAACAGGTACAACTCGGCAGGAAACATCAATTCGTTTGGAAAAGCGGCGCCACCGTAGCCTTCCATCAGGCAAAGAGCAGTCTGAATCTGACCTCAGACGATAAGCACTGAAAGAGATGCCTTTCCAATGGGAACACTCGAGGCTTTACCTACAAAAGCTTTAAAAGACATACCTAATTCCATAACCGTGTTGGCCAAATACTCAAATTTTTTATTGAACCTACATTCGAGACTGGCAATGGTGTGAGATCAGAAGCATGGGAACTTGGTAAAGGAGTATGTGGTAAGACAGTAGGAGGGCTAAGGATGGGGGAGACAGAAGGGATATGAGGAGAAATAGCATTATCCTCAACCACTGAAGACAAAGGAATAGCCTCTAAACTAGCTCTATTTTCAGCTCTAAGAGCCACCTTCCTCCTTCTATCTCTATCAAGCTTTTCTGAATGAGATTTAAAAACCTTCCACTGTTGATCAGCCCAACCCTGACACTCTGTGTAAGTAACCTCCTTGCTACACTCCAGCCCCCTACATTTGATACACTTAACATGAGAATCATAAGTAACTTTAACTAGTCGAGTTTTGCAACCTTTGGTTCAGTACTGAACACTAGAAGAACTAGAGTCTGACATACTAAATCAATTAGAAACCAAAGCTAACAGAATATCTAACATAACAAAGCCAAACAAAATCTGAATGCTTCACAAAAACTGGATCAAAAATCCAAAAGAAAATGAAAAGGGACTGCACAAAACCACCAATATTGATCAGGAGTCGGCAGAAAACGAATTGATGTTTCCCGCTGAGTTGTACCTGTCGGTCCCGATAGTGGGTGGGTCCCTTTCACCAACACTAGCGGTGGTAGGGCCACTGCGAAATTTGAATTTTTGGACTGCCATGGTAGGAAGCTTGTAGCTACGTAATTGCTTGGTAAGTCATTTATATAAAAATGTTGTTTTCATAATAAAATTAAGTTTCACATATACTTACCAAGTAATTACATAGTTATACTTTCCACTCATGCAGCAGCTTAAATTCTAAAATCCACGGTAGTGCTCCGATTGTTTAGTGTAGGCGACCAGTCCCGCCCACTAACGGGAATACTAGGAACGACTTAGCAGACCACCTCAGGTATAGGAGGAGTTCTGCTATCTGAGCTAAAGAGGAATTCGCACACGAGATGTTATAGCCATTACACCATCAACGGAAGATTGCCTACTTAGATTAGAGTACTTAGCAAGAAGACTGCTGTCTGCATCTTGCAACAATTTCTGGAGTCGGTCTTGAAAAGCTCACTTCTTCCAGGCAAAGCTCCCGGACAGTCTTCCACCCTTTAGTGGTATCTTTTGAAGTGAGGTTGTCCGAGTAGATATGGTTTGTGGAAGGAGTCGTAAAGAGTTCACCAACAACCATATCTGGTTTGGGAACCAATATTCATGGTTCAGAATGGGGCTAAGAGTGTCATAGTTCCGTTGCAATGAACCTGAAAACTTGTTCAGCCCTTCCTTGACTAAGTTGTAATACAGAAGAGCATTAAAGGTCCAGGTTGGACCTAACTTGCAACATGGCGTCAGTTGCCTGTGCAAGGGGGTCTAGGATTGGAGAAACAAATGAGGAAGGCAACTGTTCCTTGAGGCGGCAAACCACACAATAATCAACCTGTCCCACAGATTCCACAGATTCCGCCAGACCAGGGGATCCAAAGTCCACTTAGCGGGAAGGACAGAGAGAGAGAGAGAGAGAGAGAGTCTCCTTGCTTCCTTCTTTTCCATATGCTTAAGGACTGTGGTCTTGAACCAAGAATACCACATTCTAAGTGTGAAAAAGGGTCGAGAAGCATTGAAGCCACGAGTGCAAAGCTTTCAGCTATCTGACAGAGATGAGAATATACTTAGGCCTGTGTTCTTGTGAAAAGATTATCACAGTCTAGGAGTGAAATTGGGTCAATAAGCACTAAAGCTGTGTGTGAAAAGTTTTCTGCTATCTGACAGAAATGAGAATATACTTAGGACTGTGGTCCTGTTACAAGATTACCACAGTCTACGAGTGCAATAGGGCCGATGAGTGTTGAAGTCGTAAGTGAAAAGCTTTCAGCTATCTGAGATGATTCTGTTCTTCCGA
Source organism: Macrobrachium rosenbergii (assembly GCF_040412425.1). NCBI lineage: Eukaryota > Metazoa > Arthropoda > Malacostraca > Decapoda > Palaemonidae > Macrobrachium > Macrobrachium rosenbergii. The sequence goes on from NC_089743.1 coordinate 77,017,816, forward strand.
GGGCCACATCCCGGAAACTACCCCGTTCCCCAAGCAGGCCCCCAACCCAAATCCTAGGCGTTTGAATGGAAAACTAGGTCCGGGTTTGTAGTATGAAGGCACTTCCCTTCCAATGGTTTATGGTCGGACAGTCACTATTGTAAGTCCGACCTAATTCAGGGCTAAGGGGAAAAACATAAGTGTCCAGCTGCATTTCCCTGCCCCCAAATGTCTAAGAGGAGGGAGCTTTCTTCACGAAGCTCAAAAATACCGCTCAATCGGGATTTGGCGTTCAAGAAAGAACAACAGTGCATTCTAAAACAAAAAACTGTCTGAGCAGGTGAGAAATGTTCACAGACAGGAGTCAAGTACTTTATAGATATCAATGCCCTGCAGTAGGCGCTGAGCGTTCTGGAATCAGTGCTGAGCCTTTGGGAATCGGCGCCAGGCGCTCAGGAGTTGGCACTGAACTTTTGGCAACCAGTGCCAAGCATGCAGAGGTAGACAGCGGGCGCTCAGGAGCAGGCACTGGGCACTTGGAGACTGACTGTTGTATGTCGCTGAGAGAAGAATCTTTAGTCCGTTGAAACGTAACAGATGTCTCGTTGTCACTACATCTCCTCAAGGATCGGGACGCGCCGTGAAAAACACCTAGAATGCCTCTTGTTAGGGCTAATTTTGAGTCTGACGACAACTGGTGGGCACTAAAAGGGACGCCCTTCCAACGGCAGTCTGAGGGTCTTCTACTACACGAAAATGTGACTGACAGGTGCTACAGAGGTGACTTCCAGTGGGCAAACCTCACCAACCTCCTTTGGACCTTTGGTATATCTTCATCCTTCCATCTAGGAGTGTCGGGGGTGGGGGGTATGCGATCTGGAGCCACTGGACACTTGGAAATTGCAAGGAGCTGGACGAGAGTTTTGGCACCAAATACTGGCGCTTCACAACTGGAAGTTCAGGAGACAAGTGCCATGGACTTCCAAACCGGAATCTATATCACTAAAGCACATCATTTTGGACGCTTTTTCAATGGTTGTCTGCTGATGCCTGGGACCAGACAACAGGCTCTATTGAGGGGGGGGCAACTACCCAGGAGCAAACTCCCTTGGACTCCCTTGGATCGCAAGTATGTCTTCTCCCAGGTTTGGGGGAGCAGGACAGTGACCTTTGCTCTACAAGATCCGATGGGCCAGATAGTCACCTCGTCCCCTACACTTCCAGCAAGACGCCTTTTCAGTGGCTGCTGTCACAACCTGGGACCTTACAACAGGTTTGACTGAGGGGGGCAATTACCTGGGGAACTTCCCATCGGCCTCCATTGGACTTTCAGTATGACTCCTCCAAGTTTAGGGAAGTATGACAGTGACTTAGGTCTAGGAGAACCAATGAGCTGGATAATCACCTCCTCCACTGCACAACACTACACTATCAAAAGGTTAACTTCTGTTAACCCTACACAAGGCTGGCAAAGGCAAGGGAGGGAAGCGAGGAAGCCAGGCATGGGAGAAGATAAGAGGGCTAGTAGCAGGAGTGAAAAAATTAATGTGGGAACAGCTGGCGCCAGATGATCGGGAGCTGGCGCCGGCACTGGGTGCTCCCAGGATGGGAATGGAACCAGGTGTAGCTAGTAGCTCCGGAAGCTAGCGAGCACTCCTGGGCACTCAGCACCAAAGCTAGCTGGCGCTCCTGGGCGCTTGGCGCCAAAGCTAGTGGGCGCTCCTGGGGTGCCTGGCACCGATTCTCGGCTGTCAAGAAAGTCTATTTATCCAAAAGCCCAGCGCCGCCTAAATAAGTAATTTCTCTACTTACTACATTCTGCCCTTACACTTTTCCACTCTGCAAAGGAAAGTATAATAAGAAAATGTTCTAAATCAATTCTTTACCAAAAATTGTTTTGAAGTACACAAAGTACCATCACACAAAACATACTCAATTCTTTATCAAACATTATTTGAGACTTGCCGATATGTATTTGCCACCGAAAACATCGATTCAGTAACGAACATGATATTTTCATTATAATACACTACTTGGTAAAGCAGAGTTAATCACCTAACTGCAAAATCGCTGTAGCGAAATATGATAAACTTGAATCAGATCTTAATAACAAAACAATAAAATACTGTTCCTGAAAGCTGTAGGCTTGAAGGCTACTCGAAATCAGCGATAATATTTAATTGAAATCCGTTAATCTACCTGGCGAATAATAAACAAAACTGCTGCAAACACCCGATGTTGACACCGAGCACGGCAGAAAGAGAATGAGGTTGTCTGCTAAGTCGTTCCTAGTATTCCTGTTAGTGGGAGGGACTGGCCACCTACACTAAACAACCGGAGCCCTACCGCGGATTTTAAAATTTAAGCTGCCGCAAGAGTGGAAAGTATAGCTATGTAATTACAATACTTGGTAAGTTACTTATATGAAATCTGTATTTAGTCACGAACACAATATGAAAAAGTACAGTAATTAGTGAATAAATAGTGCTGATCAACGAAAAAAAGTGAATTAGTGATAATTTTAGAGTTATGGTCCATAGAAAGAATTAACGAATTGGTGAAGTTCCTGCAGAAAAGTGAAAGGTATGCTCCACAAAAATCCATGACAAACTGAAGTGTGATAAAGTGAGGTAGCACTGTATATAACAAAAATGTAGTTACTGCTATAATCATACAGAACTGCAAATCACCTATATTGATTAACTATTCTCATAATTTTTTACCAAGGGCCTGCCTATATGTAAGAAAGTAAAACCCTAAAAATCAAAAACAATTTACCTCCCCAACAAATTCCATTTTTTCAGCCATGATGTGGACACGATTATCCCGGAAGAATATTGGACGCTGCTTCTGGGCTCCGATCTGACGCAAAACAAGCATGGCATCTTGGTCTCGCTCTAATGAATGTAATCTGACAGGGCCAGGGAATCTGACCTCAATTTCCTTCAAAACATTTTGTTTAGCACGCTGCCTCTTCTGGAAAATATATCAGAAACTTTGATTAGATTCTTGTACAAAAATGAGTCGCCAATTTTATAAAGTAGTTTTACAGTTTCACTACTCCACCAATTTGAAAATCATGATGGCATAAATAAAACTGAAGACTATTGGGCATGTTATTATACTCCATTGTTAGCAGTATGTACATTTACCACACACACACACACACACACACAAACCAAAGCTAATACTACTGCTATTAAAAAACCTTAAAGCTGTCTGTAACTTGGAAACTTTATATCTCCTTTACACATTATTTATTTTGAGTCTAATAACAAAATACAATTCAATGTTAAAAATCTATAAAGCTCAACAAAATTTTGAAGGAGATATCAATCAGTTACTAACAAACAAAAATATCATATCCAAAAATGGCAAAGCCTGTATAAATAAATGTAAACATTTTTACCATTACCAACTAATACTCAGTTATGCAACTGAACCTCTAAACCCCCAAAAGGTTGCTCATAAAGACTACAAAAATTCAGTATTTTTGCAGTCTCATTTTACATGTACAAATATATATCAAATACAACCTGAAACACACCACAAATGGAAATAAAGAAAAAATAAAAATCAAGCAGGAATTTCATTTCCAAGCACTGGGGTTAAAAATGAAATTAGGAAAGGAACAAGTATCTATACTTGCTTAACTTATCTTACATTCCAAACTATTCTGGTACCAACCAATCACTTGCCAAGGCTAACTGATTCAAATGTCTAAAGTTAAGCACAACTGCCAATTAGCAAATCCTATACCAAGCTTGATCCTTTTAAATTAAGTTCTTAATCTGTTCTCAAAACTTAGCAAATCTGCAAAATATATCTGCCTAATCCTATTGTCTCAGTAAAATGTTTCCATAGCAAATATATGCTTCATGGACCACAAAACTAAGCTGCAGCACAGGTATCAGCCTTTTTAAAAACAAGATTGATCTCTTCATAGTAAAAATCACTCACATATTGACCACATTCAGTCTACAAATTCCCAAAACCCAGCAAACTTTTGTGTAATAGACAGAGACATGATAGTAGGTCTGCACACATGCCTCATGGATCCTGAGGCATCAAGCAACTAACTGCCTCACTTTTAATATAGTCTGAACTCTTAGCTATGAGAAATCAAGGGGACTGGGACCTTAATATAGTGTGATATGTTAGCTATGAGCAATCATGGGGACTAAGACCTTATATGAGCGATACTTTGTTCTGTACTAATAACTGTAACTTTACTGTTCCCAATAAGACGATACGGGGGAAGACAACTGACAAATGATAAACAATACTTGGAACTACATAAACAATTCTACCAAGCTGCTATTTGCCAGTTTTAATCTGAATAGTACCCAGTCTGTAAATATTTTTCAAAAATCCCTTTTTCAAGGTTCAAGTTTGTTAAGACTAGCCTAATCTAATCTATGAAAATAGTTTTTGCATACTTAAAACACACACAAACTGTTTGCACTGATTGAAAAAAGTTTTTTATTTTTTTTTTCAGAAAGATCACCATTTCTTTTTGTTTTTTAATTTAAAATGCATACATGACATGTCATTCCATAGTATACGTTAAAAAGTTATAATGTACTGTATTGTAAAAACTATCATTGTGATAGTATTTGAATCATAGATTTTAAGTGCACAATTTTCTTATATGCCATCATATTATTGTATTGTATGTCAAAAATCTGTTGGTCAAATATTATACAGAGTTGAATATTGCACAATTATATGTGGTACAAGATATTTTAAAAGGGATACTGAGGTGGTATCTTTTAGTTCAATGGCAATCTCTCTGCAACCCAGAATTTTCAATTCAGGACTCCTCACCTTCCAGTGGTTTCAGATCAGTGAAGGTCTACCTGTGTCTTGAAGTCTTACCCCTTAACAGCTCACAAGATTTCATAAGAAGTGTTTGTTACCACTAAATCCTTTTACACTGGTCAACTTTAAAAGCTTATACTGCATCAAAAGTGTAACTTAATGACTTTCAATCCTCATAATGTCTTCAATATTTACTTGAGCTTTATGGATTTGCTATCACTTTTAAACCTAAAGCTTTTGAAAAACTCTTTCCTTTTACAAATACAAAATCTGAGAAATGTTTACTGGAGTTTAAACTCTTAAATGAAATTAGAAACAAACAATAAAACCATTACAGTAGTCTCATTTTCATCAAAAAATTTAAAAATTAAATTTTTAACAAGATATACTTTTTTATCAGTTCCATTACATTAATGGGTGTAATCTGTATATAGGCATAATAAAATTTTCTTGTTTGACGGTAACTTTGTACTATATAACTAGAGGCATCCATGAAAACAATCAAAATCTGGGGAATTCAGCTGTGCACAGCACCAGACACATGATAAGTAAAGCAGTTGGCTTTTGGGCACCTGCAATTAATGAGTTGCATGCATGAGACAACTAAAGCTAATCTTCTGTCTATTAGACAATAAATATAGTGTGAGGGTCATTGGAAGACTGAATGCAGGTTATCTGAGAGAGGGTTTGTGGTGAAATAAACTGGGTTTGCATGAACATGTAAATTTTCATAATAAAATTTTCATGCCGATAGGCGAGTTGAAATTCAAACAAAAGATTGAATGGCTGCCCAGATGACTGTCTAATATGCCTGTTCTCCACCAGGTGTGTTTCGAATGTTTTAGTTTGTCAGAATTCTCCTTGACAATCCACTAAGTTGTGGGGAGGCTGGTTGGGGTCTACTTTAACAGTAAGTCTCCATATAAATTATAATCAATTTTCTTGTGAACATTTATATTATTAGGGATGAATCTTACCTGCAAATAAAGATACCTGCTTCCCACATTGAGAAGACAATGGTGGGTAGTGCAACTAGACATAATCCGCTCAGCCAATTGAGCTAAACGTTTCTTGCATGAAACCCAAATCATTCTTACCTGATCTGGAATCCTTCTGGATCTCACTGCTGCCAGAAGTTGGATTCCATTCAGGGAGCAAGGGTTTCATGAGTGTGTGGCAAACAGCAGCCTTGCAGAGAAAACCGCTTCAATTCAGCCAAAATGAAACAGAATTGGCGTGAGGGGACCCCTGTGCTTGGGTCCAAAAGGCCTAAAAATAAGTCACTAAAAAAGAGGTTTTGATGTAGGACTTTTTGTTGGTGAATCTCTTCTCTTGACTCTTAATGCACTTTTCATTGTTATGAACTCTCCATGTAGGAACAGTGGCGGTTCGCTACACTCGACTTGCACTGAGGAGACTGGTGAGGATCTAAATGCACCTGTGCATATTCTTAGTCCTTCCTTGTGAATTGGATCTAATATTTTCAGTGCTGCTTCTGATGCTGAACCATTATTTCACTTCCATAGTCAATGACTGATAACACTGTTGCTTTATACAGTATGGTAAGAGTATGTCTATCAGCTCCCCAATTTGTGTGTGATAGTTTTTTTATTAGACTTAGTGCCCTTTTGCATTTTGATTTTATGTAAGTTATATGGGCTTTTCAATTCAGGTGTGCATCAAATATTAGTCCTAAAAATTTTGCAGTTTGGCTAATTGGAATACTGTATTATGGTTTCTGATTTTCAATTCTATTTCTTCACCTTTTTTCCAACCTTTATTTTTATAAAACACGACAGCTTGAGTTTTTTCTATGGAAAATCTAAAGCCTACAGATGAGGTCCACTCATCTATGTTTATTATGGTTTTATTAATCATTAGTGCTGCATGCTTTATGTGGCAAAATCATCCACATACAGGTTACTTTTAATGCCTACCAGTAGAATGTTACTGATATCATTAATTGCTAATAAACAGAATACCACTAAGGACACTCCCTTGTGGATCTCCACTTTCAAGTGGAAATGTTCTGGAATAAACATTATCTTTTCTCATGTGGAAAGTGTGATCATTCATAAAGTTTTTAATAAACTTAGGAAGATGGCCACGTATGTTATTATTATGTAATGATTTTGATATGGCATACCTCCATGTAGTGTTGAATGCCTTTTGGATGTCAAAAAAGACAGCTACTGTAATTTGCCTTCTTTCAAATCCTCTACGTATGTGGTCTTCCAAATTAGATATAGAATCTAATGTAGATCGATTATGTTGTGAACCAAACTGGGAAGGAGTTAAAATTTTATTTTCACGTACGTGCCATGGAAGTCGTACATTTACCATTTTCTCCAACAACTTGAATAGACAACTTGTTATAGAGATTGGTCTATAATTGTTTACATTACAGTTTCCAGGTTTCGGTATAGGAATTATTATGGCATTTCGCCATTCATCTGGAAACAAGTTTCTAAGCCATAAATGATTGTAAAGTTTTAATAAGTATGATTTTGCCAAAGGTGCTGGGTGGCAAATCATTTCAAAGCAAATATCATCACCTCCAGGAGCATTTTTATTGCTGTTCAAGAGGGTATACTCTAACTCTTCCATACTGAATTTCTTATTATAACATATATCTTCCTTTGTCTCACAAGTAAGTATTATAGATTCTGCTTTATTCTTTATTTTTTTTAAATGTTTGTCCAAAATTTGGTCACCGCTTATTTTGGCAAAACTTTCCCCAAGCATGTTACTTATTTCGAAGAGATTTTAAAAATTTTTTTGCCATTATCTAATATAGCTTGTCTGGGTGGTCTAATGTTTGTTCCATTCATTTTTCAAAATTTTTCCCATACTTTTTGAATGGACATTTCGCTTGTAATTTCTGATACACTGGACCTCCAAGATATTATTTCACCTTTTATGGCTTCCTTTCTAAATTTAGCTGATATTTTATTATATAAAGGTTTTAATGCATCTATTTCTAATAGTACAATATCATTTTTAATATATTTTCTTCCAAGAATGGTTTTGATTTATTTATTTACTGAATCTTCTGTTTAGGTATCTAACCTCTTGCTAGTGTTTTCTCGTGCCTTAATTCAGATAGATCATCTGACCACCAGGGGACTTTATGTTTTTTATTATGGGGTTTTGAATGAGGAATAGTTTTGTCTGCTGCCTTTTAATGAAAGATACAAAGAATTCATTTATCTCATTGCTATTTCTCAAATAATCATATGGCAGTATATTTCTGGTATGCAAGTTAAAAATGTAGCAATCTGCTTTTTGCATGTTATAATGTGGAGAGTACTGTTTTGGCTTATTATTTAATATGGATATTATTATGGGATAATGATCACTTGAGTAGGAGTCATCACAAGTATTCCAGTCTAGTTTGTCAACTACTGTATATTTATTGAACAAAGGGTGACATCTCTTCCATGGGTTTTGGAACAATACGTATTAACTTTGTTGTCATTCAGACAACAGAGATTATTAGTGTTCATCAAGTTTTCTATTTTTTCTCCATCTTTATCCGGTGTAATATTGTTATAGTCCCATATTGGGTTATGTGCATGGAAATCTGCAATTAATATGGGATTCTTAAAATCTTTTATTTTCTGTAATATGTTTAAATCATACTTTTTATTAGGCTGGTCCTATCAGTTAATAATATCAAATATATTTTCTATTTTCACTCGTTATTGCTAAAAGTGGTAATTCAGTGTAATCTATATCTACTTTGTTATATATTTTATGGACATATATTGCTGTTCCTAAATTATTTTCATTTTCCTTTGATGTTGTGGCTAGCAGATATTTACCTATATTTGGAACAAGTTTTCCTATCGTGTTGTATACATGTAATCATTGGTTCGTACTCACTTATAAGTTGTTGGGCTTCTCCTAAGCACAGTTCTCATTAATAATCCATTTATATTCCATTGAATTATATAACAACCGAATGGTGTAATATGAGAGTGGTCAAATTACTCTAAATTATTTAAGCTGATATTTTTTGAAATTTGTTTTAAGTTAATTTCTATTTTTCTAAGTCTTGATTCATTTTTTGTTGCAGTTTTAATCTGACTTTCGTTAACTGTTACATTTTTACTATCTTGATTTAATTTTTCCACTTTGATTTTTTTTTTAGAATATTATATACAACATTGAAATGTTTTTTTGTAATATTCTAAATGTTCAATACACATGCAACCTTCTTGATGAGATTTGATGTTTGTTTTTTCCTTATTCCTATACCTCATGAAATTTCTTATGGTGTTGGTTAGGCTTTCTTTAGTTATAGTTTTATTTTTGTGCACATTGCTACAAAGCATTTACTACAACCACATGTACCTTCGTGTTCATTAGTTTTTTGTTCCTTCTTGGTTTTTCTTGTGGTGACTACAATTGGTGATAGGTGAATTTCTTTGCTTTCCCTGTGGTTATCTATGTTTTAGTTTTCCATTTCATCTGAATTTTGTGATTCTGATCCTAGAGGTCTTATTGTTACTATTGTTACAACTGCCTATACACAATGGCAGGAAGGAGAATTCAGACAAGGGCTAAAACATTCGAAACTTACCTGGTGGAGAACAGGTATACTAGACAGCCAAATGGGCTGCCATTCGATCTTTTGTTTGCATGCCGACTCACCTATCGGCATGGAGATATAAACTGTCTTGAACAGTAGGTAAGATTCATCCCAAATGATATTTTTATAAAATTAAATTTATGTCATCTGTAGTTAAAACATATGACCCATGTTAGTCATGGAAAACAAATATGAGGTAACTAAAACAAAAAGTCAATTATAGCAAGAAAAATCAAGCCAAAAAATCAAAGTAGATACATAAACAATCCTTTAAAATGAAGTTCTAGCTTCCCTCTTCTAATCACCCATAGGGACAGTTGGTTGTCATCTACTTGCCAATTTTACCAAGAGAATTTACCTCACTTGAACCAATCACATTTCTGAAACTTAAAGGGAATGGCCCATAGGATATGTTCTGAATTGAAAGATATGGGAAGAAATGATAAGAAAACAAATAAATAATAAAAAATAAAAGAAAGCAATGTAGCAAGGGGTTAAAAAGTTACCACAGCCTTTGGGAAAAATTTTTTCAGAGATAAAAATGGAAGGCTAGTTAAAAGCAATGGTATCTTTTAAGAGTAAAGATTACAAATAATTCACATACTATAGCATCACACAAATGCTTGTTTTTTCTTGCCATATATCTCTCTACCACACTTCCATCATAAAAAACACACAGAGACAAGTAAAAGTACACGAGTTCTTTTATGAGGTGACTGTTGTCCTAGAACTAAACGACTGTTCAGTTCTTCCCAAAGGCCTTCAACATCCATGGGTTCATCTTGACTGGAGGTTGGATCCTGAATTTACATTTAAAACAATAAAAATATACATACCACCTAGCATGTGTGGCCAAGCAATTTTTACTTAATATATTTTTTGGAATACTTTGACACTCTTTAAAACAAAATTAAATATACAAACCTATTAATCATAATTAGCCTTATTCGGATTGTTGAAGGAAGGAAACAATATCAAATATATACAAACCCACTAACAAAATTCGCCTTACTTGCATTTTTGGAGGAAGGATGAAGGAGCGGTGCCTCTAAAGGGAATACAAGACCCAGATTCAAGAAGTCATACCCCCATAGATGGCAGAAGGTGCACCTGAGGCATTCACGGGTAACTCAAGAAAATGATAATTTTCATCATAATATTAATTATTTGGAACTTACTTACGTTAAAGTTAGCTTTATCTTTGCGCCGTTTGGTGTGATTGGCATTTAAAAATCAAAATAGCCTGGCTAACCCGTGAGGACTGTCTCTGTAGTCATCTGTTTTCCCACCAGATGGTACTGGAATGTTTATGTTCTTGTCATATTTCTTCATGACCACCCACTAAGATGTGGGGAGGCTGGGTGGGTTTCCACTTTAACAGTAGGAAAGTATCCAAATAATTAATTTTATCATGAAAATTATCATTATTTCGAATGAATCTTACCTACTGCTAAAGTTAGCGGACTACCACATCGAATAAAGATGGTGGGTTAGTAAGGCCAGAGAAACAGGGTTCAGCCAAGCAAACTAAAAGCCTTTTCAAAAGGGGGAGAAAAAGCTTCTCAACATGCCTGCCTGATGTGTGATCCTCACTGGTAAGTACTGTCACCAGATGTTGGAACCACAACAGAGTGTAAGGTCCTCGTAGCGAGACTTGTCAGAGGATCCTTATGGGGAAAAAAAGGACTCTATCTTATAGAGTACTGGTGACTCCTGTGCCTGAGTCAAAAGCCCATAAATGACAGTCCAAAACTACAGACAACTACCACCACCAGATAAGAAGGTGTGCTCCTAAACACAAAAAGTGTACCTTCATGCTCCCAACATTCAATAGCAGATTTCTAACAACTAACGGTAAGATAAAGAGCAAGGTTACTATCATATTTGGTTCAGGAGAAAAAGTCCACACAGCAACGAAAGGGCTAAGGGCTTAATACCTTGTGCTAAAATTGAACATTCACAAATAATGTGGCAAAAACAGTTATAACTCCACTAAGCTTCAGGACAACCTTCTCAAGAAGAAGGTTTTAAAGGAAATAACGACATGTTACAGTACGGAAGCCATGAGGATTATTTCCAAAAAAGGTAAAAACTCAGGAATCAACCGTGTGTGCATAAACTTTACCCATCTTGGACATAAGAGTGTCTGGCCTTCTAACACCAGAGATAAATTCTTAACTTCTCCCCCTTACGATTTATGTCTGTCCAGGTAAACTCGAGAGTTCTAACTGGACATTGACAACCATTATTCCATTGCTACCTAATTAGTTAGATTAGGTGCTGTCACAATCTGGGAAGGGCTTTCAATTCTAAATCTTTTCTCTAAGCAATGAAAAAAAAGGGAGATTGCCACTAGAGCGAAGTCAAAGAACAAGAAAGGGTTGAAGCTCACTAATATAAATTCTTAATAGTTCTAATCTGGACATAAAGACAGCCACTTTTCCATTGCCTACCAAAGCACTTAAATTAGGCACTGTAATAAAAGTAGGAAGGGCTTCCACCTCTATATCTTTTCTGGTGACTGCTTGAATTACCTCTTTTCAGATAAAAGGCGAATGGAGATGAAGCCTGCCGAAAACCCGCCAGAAAGGTTGAGTTCCCCATAAAAACTAGCAAACATGGGTTGCCAGAAGCCACCAGGATTTGGGAAAGACCTTAACTTAGAAAACAAGGGCATGACCGCCATTCTTGCGATGACAGTGCCCTCTGGGAGGAGCAAGAAAATAAGCCCCTGAGGTCATATAAGGCTAGGAGCAGCAACTGTTGCTCTCAGAACACCCCGTCAGCAGACAGACACACTACCCCTTGCAATGGTCCCTTACTGAACTGACCCCTCCACGTAGTCACCTTTCAACCACCCAGTCGCATTACCCGTGCATTTTCCCATTAAACTCACCACTCCAGAACTGGTGAAATTTGACAAGGCCCCTCCATCGCTCCGTTATAAGGTAACATCCTGACTAGAGGTTTTTTCAACAGTCACGTATCTTAAATCTCCAAGTGCAATCTCATTTTCTTTTCTGAAGTGCGAGTTATCACAAAGACCTGACTCACTTAGCTCAGCGTGAATTTTAATGCAAGTATATCATACCAGAATTCAGTTATCTTGGCACCGTCTGGGAAAACCTCGATTCACCCGAGATCGTTATAATTATCCTTGTGTAACTGCTGGCATTATCAAATTGCAGACAGTACATCGGCTGTGGAAACATCGACTTGTCTTGTGCTTCTTGCAGTGAAAAGGTCACTGCAATCAATTTTTCAGTATCCCTTTTAAGAGGATTAACCACAGACTATTCAAATTTCAACAATGATAGTACAACTAACCATGTGGCAGCCCCTGTGGGATCTGCCCTTCATTCCCCAGTCTTCTGATTGATGTGTGTAATTGTAAATATATTCCATTTAAAGTATACTTAGGTGTTTGTCTGCAAGCCCCTTGTTGAAGTATGGCCCTCACCCCAACTGTTTTTTCTATTACATTTCCTGCCTGACCTAGCACTTGCAGTCAGATTTGTTCATAGTGTACAGCAATCAGAAATGGGAAGATTTTATCATTCTGGGTCTGAGCGAGGTAATACACAGCGAGGTTAATGTGCCATTTATTAACATTAATGATCAGCGGATCGTGATAGACCTGGGTCGACATCTACTCAACAGGGAAACAGCAGATGCTTCTCTGCGCTTCGCAACCTTGAGTAGGACAAGTCGGGTCACAAAGAAACGTCTGGATAAACTCCTGCGCGAACAACTGATGGGTCTACCCTGTTACTTATCAAAAAATATTGTCAAGGAAATTATAGAAAGTTATCAAATGTAATCGGAGATTTGTGATGAAACCCCAGGCAGAATAAATAATTTTCCTTTTGTTAAAGAGACAGGGGATCAACCACCCATAACATCTAAGCCATATAGAATTCCAGTTTGTTATCAGTGGGAAGTAGAGAACGAAATTAATAAATTAAGGGAACAAGGGACAATTAGAGAAAGTGAATCTCCTTGGGCCTCACCAATCGTGATGGTTAAAAAGAAGGCTGGTTCTCTTAGGCTATGTGTTGATTATAGAAAGTTCAATAGTATCACAAAAGACAATGCATTTCCATTGCCCTCTATCGAAGAATTGTTGAATAAGGTCAGAGATAGTAAATTCTTCACCACCTTGGATTTAGTCAGGTTATCATCCAATACCTATAGACAAGAGTAGCAAAGAAAAGACAGCCTTTATAGCTAATGATCAATTGTTTGAATATAATTACCTTCCTTTTGGATTAGAGAATACTCCTGCCCATTTTTCACGTGCTATGATGTTTGTATTAGCTTTGCTATTAGGGCAGAGCGTGTTTGTATACTTAGATGACATAACCATAATACAGAAGGGGCTACAGTAGAACATAAAAAGAACATTACTGAAGTCTTAGAAGCTTTCAAGCGACATGGTATGAAAATTAATGTAACCAAATGTAAATTCTTTCAGCAAGTTGAATATTTGGGGCACATAGTAACATCCGAAGGCTTTAAGCCTTGTGCAGATAAAGCAGCAGCAATTAGAGAATTTCCCCAAATGAAGAATGCAAAAGAAGTGGCCAGTTTCCTTAGGCTCTCAGGCTACTATCGTAAATTCATAAAAGATTTTGGTAAAATAGCATGACCACTAGATCATTGAGGAAACGGTCAGATTTTCACTGGGGACAAGAGGAAGAAAGAGCTTTTCAAGAATTAAAGATTTCACTCACTAGTAATGAACTGTTAGCGTATCCAAAGTTCGATCGACCATTTCTAGTAACTACCGATGCAAGCAGTACAGCTATTGGGGAAGTGATTTCTCAAAGTTGACGATGCAGGAAATGAAAAACCGATTTGTTTTGCATCACAAACATTAAAAGGGGCAGAGAAGAATTACAGTTTCTTCAATAGAGAGGCATTGGCTATTCTATGGATGCTGGAGAGACGTCGCTACTTTTTGCTGGGGCATAAAGTCAAAATGAACACAGATCATTGCCCATTGAGAGCTTTATTCAAGAAAGGGGATTGAACCACTCGCCAGGCTCGTTGGATTGAACGAATGTTAGAGTTTGTTATTGTGGGAGTTAAACATATAGCAGGGAAAACAAGTAAAGTAGCTGGTGCTCTCTCCAAGAGTGCCATAATGGGAGTTATAAGCAGCAAAGAGAGAGGAACAGTGACGAAAGAAACAGTTGCATGCCTCAGAGGCACCCAATGTAGAAAACGGAAATAACTTTGTAACTTAAGAGTCAAAACAGCTGTGAGAACGAGAGAGCTGATCCTTCAGGGGGGTCAGGGAGCAGATCCCCTTGGAGTGAGTATGTGATTGATTTGTGTGGTTGGAGTGTGGAAGAAGTGATGAGGGGCCAGGAGTCCAAACCCTGGATTGAACGGGTTAAGGCTTATGTAAAGGGTTCGAGTAATGAGTTTCCCCTATTTCCTAACAGTGCCCAAAGATATGTTCTCTTTGAAAGAGAGATCTTATTTTGTAAATATGAGAAGAGACCGGGCAATATCCAATCTCACGTTGTCCTTCGTCCCTCTTTGGTAGAGAAAGCCATCCACAAGATACATGTAAGTCCCTATGGAAGACATATAGGTATCAAAAGGTCCCTCAAGAGGGCACGAGAATCCTTTTTTTGGGTAGGGATGAAAAAAAAAAAACATTGTAAAATTCATCATGAAAAACCATAGACATAATACTCCAAAGGCTCGAATGTCGCCTAATTTACAAGGCATCTCCTGGAGCATAACCCTCACACTATTCACGGGGTGAGTAATACTGTATGTTTTATTTAATACTCTAATTACCTTAATAGTAAATTACTTAGCATTGATTACTAGTGTCAGCCTGTCACTGTACACAAACTAGTTAATTCTAATTCATTCTTATGAGTTATATTTCCAATTAATTCCGTTATGTCTACTTTACGCTTTTCAACATGTTGATAACCTCTTCCTTTGATTCTCCTGCTAACACTAATCATCAATCTCCACTTTAGATCATATGTTATAGTAACAACACAAGCATCATGAGATTCTGTGGTACTCAGTACTCTGTAGAGTACACTTCTTGGAGTTACCTTATTATAAAGACAGCGTTTGTTATTTACTTTTCTGGTATGGAACCAAATCCTAATTATAAAATTGTAAAAATTTTTCACAGCCTTTCCTCATGAACCTTCTCCAATGCTACTGTGGCATGTTCATGTAATCTTATCCTTCTATAATTTTTCCACTGGAGGGCATACCTTTCTCCTTGGTATAACGGTATTGTAAAACAATACCGTTATACCTAGGATATTACCACTTTTATCATGGACAATCAACAAACATTACAAAAATTATTCAACTAATGATAAAATTAATTCAAATTCTTATCTATAACAAACAACCTTTTGCAAAAAAACCATTACCAAATTAAAATTATAAGATCAAATACAATTATATAACCTAACAATTATCATTAGTCACCAGCAACAAAACAGTAATTGCACAAATGAAGACTTAATGCATTCCAGCCACCACTCATGAAAAAAAGGTTGTCAAAAATACATAAGTTCCCTTTAGAATTAAACTGGTTACACTATCAATTACAAGAGCTTCTTTCTTTTCTGATTGTGCCTTAGAACTGAAAACTTGCATTCCTGAATGCATGGTTTTCAACAACTCTGTAAACAGTATATTCCTCATATTTTCTCACGCATGACTTACCTTCTGAGCAAGTTCTTCAAGAGATGATAAGACATGAACCACTGAAGGTAAACCTTGCGCCAGGATACATGAGAGGAGCAATTCACCAGCATCTCCAAGCTCCTCATCACCTGGCCATATCAGCATAACTGTATCACTAACCTGCAATGTTAATTTTAAATATTCTGCAAAGTGCTCTATAAGACAGTATTTAATCACTTAATTTTCACTACAACTTTTTTATCTCTCTTTTAATTTCAAGTTAGCAGCAGCCTTATGTTTTGCTAAGTAACAAAGCCTAGTATTTTGTGGGGGCAGTTTGGCTATTCCCTCCCCACCACCAATACATGCACACGCACACACACACACACACACAGTCTTTGTAGTTTTGGTTTGTGCATAAAAGAACGAGTACACCAACAGGTGACAGGATCTAGCACAACCAACAAAACATGAGTTGGCCCATGGAAATTATCAGGTCAAGTGGCCTGGGAAATATGAAATCAGTGCCAATTTCGTAAAGGTAGTTAAACTAATGTAGGTCTACTCATATTTTTTGGTGTTATAATTATTCTACAAAATGTATTTTTGTTGGTTTATTATTGTATTTCTAAAACAAATGGTATATGTGATAGATAGAGCACATTCACACGTACCTATTTTTTATTAATAATTCTGTTTAAAGCTCGTTGTTTTACAAATAAACAGCATCATAGATTTAATCATACTAAAATGTATATTATACAGGGTTCAACATTACATGGGGTTTCCAATTTATGATGCTGAAGGAGCTAACTGTTCGCATGTGCTGGCGTTAAAAATGTTGTCTAATATAAATGCTACATGTACTCCACACTATTTTCTGAAAGGTTTGTGGCAAAAATCTGCAGAGATCTCATCATCATAAATGTCAACTTTTCTCCTTATGCAGTTAAGAAATGGAATTAGTTCTGCTCACTTTTCTCTTTCAGTGCTCCTTCTGACCAACTACAAATCAGCTCCAGGTGTTCATCTATACCTTTCTCCACAATTTCAAAGGTCTTCCTACAAGTCTTCATCCTGCTACGTCCATATCTACTGTTCACCATCCTTTCTCATCATGTGTTCAACTCACCTCAATCTAAGTATTTCAAGTATTTTTTTTTTTTCCTGCCCCTTGATACCAAATTTCTCCATCCAATCCTCATTTCTTATACAATCTTCCCACACTACTCCAGCCACAAAACTTTACAATCTATGGTCACACCTTAAATCTCCTCCATACTCCTTGGAAGTGGCCAGTTTCTGCAGCACTGAGTAATACTGGCCTTATGTACACCTCGTAAGTCTTTGCCCTCTCTACTGATGGGAAACTTTTTATTTACCAGTCACGCTATCTCTTGCCTTTACAAGTAAAAATTTATTTGACTGAAAATTATGCATTTTAGTGAATACAGCATGCTATGTGCCAAAAATGGAAATGCACTAGTGACCCCTTTTAAAAAATTCTACCACGCAGATGAAAGGTGATTATATACAAAAATTAATAAAATACAATGTGATTTACTTACCTTCAAACTATCCAGTATGGCATAAAGATCATTAACAGGCGGTACAATAAAGGAATACCTTTGCTTGAAACGAGGAAAACTGAAAAAAAAAAAAAAATTTCACTAATGCTTGGTTCTCTAACAATCCAACTACTGCCTTAATAATAATAATAATAATAATAATAATAATAATAATAATAATAATAATAATTAAAAATATTTCCACGGAGTCTTCTCTATTCTTCTTCTTATCTTTTTTTCCTCAGCGTGTAGCTGGTAGATCAGGTTTCCCAAGGACATACAAAGATTTCTATTTTCTTAGAGCTTCAAGAAGCTGTCTACAGGGCCTCCTTGAGATATGTACAAAGATGGCCACCTTCTCTATCCATAGAGGCCAGATGTTCCGACAGAAGGACTATGTCGCGATGGGTTTTGCGTCCTCTCTTAGCAACATCTATATGGGCATGGTGGAGAGAGATCTCCCTCCCTATAAAGACGACCCATTAAATCACGCTAAAGATACATTGAAGACATTTTTGTACAAGCAGATGACGAGGATGAGGTTGACGCTGTTCGGCGTATGTTCCAACAGTGCAGTTCACTGAATTACACCACTGAACTTAGCAATAACAGCCAGCTTCCCTTCCTTGACGTCCTTGTCTCCAAAACTGACTATGGCCTAAAAACTTCAGTCTACACGAAGCAGACGAACTTAGGCCTATACCCAAATGGCAACAGCGAGTGCCCTGTTAGGTTCAAGAACACCATGGTCAGGGCCTACGTTAGGAGGGCCCTCACCCACTGTTCATCCTCGCAGGACACTCACCATGAGCTTGACCGGGTCTCCCAGATGCTCGTGAATAACGGGTACTCAAACCAACAAATCAATAAGGAAGTTTGCAAAGCGCTGAATCGGTGGTACAACGAGAATGAGAGACCGCAGTCACATCCCAATGAGAAAATCCAGCTGTATTATAAGGCAAGAATGCACTCACGTTACCGTGAGGATGAAAACGCACTAAAGAAAATTATCATGGAGGATGTGACCCCCACTGAGATTGACAAAGAACTCAAACTTGTCATCTAATACCAAAATCGACATACCAGGGACCTAATCATGAAGCACAATCCAACCCTGCCAGCAAGAGGTCCTTTGAAGCAGACAAATGTAGTCTACCAATTTTCATGCCTCGCCTGTGGATGCCCCTGCTCTTACATTGGAATGACTAACATGAAGCTGTCCAAGAGAATTTCATGCATGTGCAGGAAGGAGCTAGTAAGAACCACACCAGGAAGCCATCTCCCACGATGATGATATTAAAAACACCAGGATAATAAGGGAGGGCCACTTACCAGCGATGTCTACGACTGCTAGAGGCGCTCCTTATTCAACAAGAGAAGCCCTCACTCAACACAACGCAGGAAGTGGTTTTCCTCCCAACCAACTTAAGAAGATATATACCAAGACACGACAACAATACCAGACCAAATGACACCCCCAGCCCAAGAATACCTGATGATACCAACAACCCAGCAGCCAATGAAAATTCAAGCCACTGTCACATTGTGCAACGAATTCCTAATGAGGCGGGCAACCCAGCAGCCAATGAAAATTCAAGCCGCTGTCACATTGCGCAACGAATTCCTAATGAGGCGGGCAACCCAGCAGCCAATGAAAATTCAAGCCGCTGTCACATTGCGCAACGAATTCCTAATGAGGCGGGCAACCCAGCAGCCAATGAAAATTCGAGCCGCTGTGGCGTCACACACCACCCAGTGACGTCACGCCCCTGCCTCAATGGTCTGCCAAGAAAGGAGTTGAGAAAAAATTTCTCCAGACAATAGGAGGCTGCTATGCACCACCAACCAATGACAAATCAGTATGAGAAAACCCCCTGCTGACCTACGACTATTTATAGAGTAGATCCCTCTAGCACCAACAGTCTACTCCGACCCACTGCCATGATCATACTCAGAAGAATCCGGAAGAAATGTTGGCCATTTCAAGATTTTGACCTGTATCCAAATTCGATACATTTACCTCTACACGTATAAAAACCCTACGGACTATGGTCACCAAATTTGACTTACTCTTAATAGAAATATACGGAATCACTGGAAATTTAACTCCTGATGAATCACACTGGTGCATTACTCGCAGTTGTAGTAACAGCGAGAAAACTGTTATAAGGAAAATAGAGAAGAATCTATACAAGATCAATGCAGCTGATGCAGCGATTTCTTTCAATACTACTTGTTTGAGAGAGGATCTGTTGCCAATAATAATAATAATATGACTAATTACAAAATTTATACATTTCAATAGTAAATTACGTGTTATTTTAAACAAACAAATATCACTTCCTGATCTTTTGAGAAACCTTTGAAAAGAGGGGTGAGGGCAAAGCTGTCACATGTGTCAATCGTTGCCCACAGCTTGTCAAAAGATTTCTGGTACTATCTTTCTCTCTCTCTCTCTTCCTCTTTCTTCCTTTTTCCTTCATAAATCATGAATTTCCATCTTTTGATATCTAACGTAAAAATAACTTCTCTCTCTCTCTCATGTTATTCTCCATCTTTTGATATCTAACGTAAAAATAACTTCTCTCTCTCTCTCATGTTATTCTCTGTCTCCATAATAATTCATAAATAATTTAACTTGATATTTTAAGTAAGGACATCATTTCTCTGTACGTCTTTACCTATACAGAAGATAGTTGAAATTGATCTAATTTTATCCATACCGTTTACGAACTGTAAATGCGCTAGTGTGGCAAATGTTCTAAAACACAGACATAATAACTAAGAGTTGTGTTAGTCCAAATAAAAAATGCTGTTTGTACATGAAAAAGCATTTCAGAACAAACAGAAAGAGACGTAGAATAAAGAAGTTATTCAAAGAGGCTGAGAATACTTCTTAAAATAGATCAGTCGGAGAGGGATAGAAATTCTCTTCCAACTCTATTTTTATGTCAACCATTTATGTCTTTTTTCAAGGGTAATTTATTAAGCTAACTTTTAAATGAAATTACAGTAACTTTGATTTCACTTAAAATTTAGCTTAATAATTTGGGAGCATGATTAGGGTTATATTTTGTGATTAAACTTTAGAAATAAGCATTTATTAGCATTTTTAGACTGCCAAACTTACGAGAAAATTTGCCTTGTGCAAGGGGTTCTGGAACATAACCTCGCATAAGTTTGAGGTATGACTGTATTTATATACAGGCAGTCCCCAGTTACTGGCGGGCTCGGTCATCGGCAATCCGGTTTTACAGGGCTTGTCCAGTGATGAAAATCGGCAATTTGATAATCGGGTATTGGCACCGATACATACCTAATAGAGGTGCTGATCTCTGGTTACCAGTGCTGATAAGCGCCAAAAATTGCCGATTTCCAGTTATCGGCCATTTTCACTTGTCATGCTGTCAGAACGGAACCCCCGCCAATAACCGGGAATGCCTAATATGTATACATACATATATATATATATATATATATATATATATATATATATATAAAGTAAGTATATCTTAGTTTAATCCAGACCCACTGAGCTGATTAACAGCTCTCAGGGCTGGCCCGAAGGATTAGATTTATTTTACGGAGAGATATATATATATATATATATATATATATATATATATATATAATATATATATATATATATAATATATATATATATATATATATATATATATATATATATAATCAGTGTGAGGGTGGACCAGGGAAACCAGTTAACTCTTAACATGTTTCTTTATTTCCAACGTTTCATAATAATTTCTCTATTAAATCATCAGGGATCTGTTGAATAATGAACAAATTACTCAAAAAGTTACTGTAAAAGCTTTTAAAAACCACAAAATAAAAATAAAATTCACCAAATACAATACAGCTAAAAACACAAAAGAACAAAAAACTGCTAACCAACCTTAGATGGAGAGAGCAAACGACAGAATGCTTATAGACAGAGTTAACTCTGGTACAGTTGAGTAGAGGAGGTTTGGGTATTTAACTGGGAGACTAGTTTGTTAAACAATGACTCGAGTACAGGCAGTTCATGAGGATTTGCTGTTTGGCCTATTATGCTGAAATAATTTCTTTCACTATGAGTTTTACAAATTTCAGAATGAGCTCTGATATTAGAATGTTCTGGATTGGAGAACCTACAACCCATACGAAAGTTTATTCCTCGATGGGAGTCGATTCTGACCCTCAGTAACCTCCTTGTGGATCCGACATATGTCCCAGAGTAACACTAACAGCAAGTATATTTATACACCACGTTAAAGGATAAAAAAAGGCTTAATCAATCCTTGTAGTTAAAAAATGAACCTATTGTTAAAGGAGTTTTTGAAATAAAGAAATGTGTTAGAGTTACCTGGTTTCCCTGGTCCACCCTCACACTGAAATATATATACAGGCAGTCCCCCGGTTTCTGGCACGGTTCCGACTTACGGCGTTCTAGGTTACGACGCTTTTCAAATATATTCATCAGAAATTATTTCCTGCTTACGACGCATGTTCGGGGTTACGACGCCTCGTCGCCGATCCGACGGAAGAATAGGTCCCAAAATGGCAGAATAATCATAATTTGAAGGTTTTTTGATGTAAAACTCAATAATAATGCAGTTTACATCGTTTTCAATGCACCCAGAGCATTAAAAGTAAGGTTTCTTATGATTTGTGATTTTCGACGATGTTCCGACTACTGACGATTTTTGAGTTCTGACGCTGGCGCAGAACGGAACCCCGTCAGAACCGGGGACGCCTGTATGTATACAGTAAACACCCGTATTTATGCGTTCTCACGCATTGGTGGTTTCTCTGTGGAACATATCTACCCATTATTTATGGAAAATTGGCCGTGCTGCAACATTTTTTCACAGAGAAATATTCACTAATTAATGTATTTTCATAAAACTTTCATGAATAAATGCATTTTTTGTGATAAAACTATTAAAATACTCAGGTATAAGCATTCTCGCAAGGTTTTTCATGTGTTTAAACTATCCAAAATGGGCAGTTCTAAGTGTTTCTGAGGGTTTTAAGTATCTGCAGATTTTTGTTATTCGCTGGGAGGGGGTTACGCATCCCTGTGCATGTCAAGTTTACTGTACAGTATATATGTATATACATATATATACATACTGTATACATATACATACATATATATATATATACAGTATATATATAATTATGTATACAAAGATTACATATATATATATATATATATATATATATATATATATATATATATATATATATATATATATATATATATATATATATATATATATATATATATATATATATATATATATATATATATATATATATTATACAGTAATACTTCAATCTTACGATTCGAAAGTTGCATGAATTCACACACACAAGAACTTTTCACTGGAACCTAACTTAATGGGCATGTGATTTTTTCACACAATAATTCTCTAAACCCTGCAGAAGTGGGTGTTTAATTTTGAAGTAAGTAATTTACAAGCTTTTATGTAAAATGTGTAAAAATCATTTCATTCTTTATGTGTAAAATCTGAAGAAAAATGCATTTCATGCTTTTTATGTGTAAAATCTGTATGAAAAATGCATTTCATGTTTTAATGTTGCAAAATTTATGAAAAATGCATTTTCATGCTTTCATGTAAAATCTCTATGAAAAATGCATTTCATGCTTTCCTGTGTAAAATCTGTATCGAAAATGTATTATTTTTATTTTTGTACATGCATAAATATGATGCAAAGGTAATTTCAGCTCATTCATAGTGTACTTTACAAAGATGTGATACCCATTTTGCAAAGTTACTGCACTTTCAAAGATGATACCCTGCAGAAAAATGCTTGTTTAATGTTTGGAAGTAAATTTAAAAGTTTTCATGCTTTTAACTGTAAAATCGATATGGAAATTTATATTTATATTTCTGTACATAAATATCATACAAGTATAATGTCCATTGCAAAAGTCTTTGTCACAAGGACTTTACATGACCTTTGAGATGAGGTTGTTTGTTAAATGAATTCGTTAATGTATATCAGAGATGTAACTAAGAGTTGTATAAGTGTCATTCTTTGAAAAATACTTGTTCACTTAGAGAAAAGTGCTGGTGCAATTTATGTGCATGTAGTACAACACTTCAGTTGGTACTTTACAAGATGTGATACCCTTAGAAACTGCATTTTTCAAAGATGATACCCCTGTAGAAATGTGTTTAATTTTTTAAGTTTAAGTGTTTTTTGGTGTAAAATCAGAATGGAAAATTTGTATTTATACATTTGCTTTATAACACATACAAAAGCAGTACAGTTACTTTTTATTACAGTATCTCTCTATATTCGTAGTTAGGCTCAAACATACTTTACAACTTATTATTTCTCTGTGTATCATTACCTGTACAGTGCGTCAATTTTAAATTGATTGAATTTACCTGTACTGTACTACGTTCTCGAACATTATGTACATGTTTTCGATATTTTATGGAATTGTACTTTTGTTATGATTGTGACACATGACGTTTTGCTAGTGACGAAAGAAACGGCTTTTACTCTAGTGACAAAGAAAACGTATCCCATGAATTAGGGATAACATTAGTATACATAATGCATCTACTGTAACAAGTTTATTGAAACTGTAATACTCAGGACTATGTCACAACCATTTACTGTATTCCCTTTTTAAAAAAGGGTAATAAGCTAAATTTTTAAATAAATTACACTAACTTTAGTTCATTTAAAAGTTAAAGCTAATACTTTGGGACATGATTAGGTCATATTTATGCTTGGAACTTTTGGAAATAAACATTTATTAGCATTTTAAAAGACCATGGCAAACTTACGCAGAAAATTCACCTTGCAAGGGGCTCGAACCTAACCTCGCGTGACTTCGAGGTATGACTGTATATATATATATATATATATATATATATATATATATATATACTGTATATACTTATGTACGTACATACATACATACAGGCAGTCCCCGGTTATTGGTGGAGGTTCTGTTCTGATGGCATCATCATAAATGAAAATCGCCAATTTATAGTTATTGGCACGTCTGTTGGGGATGTATTGGCGCCAATACCCAATTATTGACACCGATAAGCGGAAATTGGTGATTTTCGCCACTACACAAGCACTGTAAAACCGTATCACCGATAACTGGGGACTGTCTGTATATATAATATAAACATATATATATATATGTACTGTACACACACACACACACATATAACAGTACAGTAGTCCCCGGTGATTGGCGGGGTTCCATTCCCAACGGCGCAACAATAACTGAAAATCAGCAATAACAGCGGATATCATCACCAATAACCGGGGATCAGTGCCATTGTTAAGTAGGGATCGGCGAAGCCGAAAACTGCGGTATCACTGTTGCTACAAAAGCACCGAAAAACCAGATCACCGATAACTGCCTGTGTGTGTGTGTGTGTGTGTGTGTGTGTGTGTGTGTGTGTGTGTGTGTGTAGGCAATCCCAGGTTTACAGCTGTCTCGGTTTGTCTTTAAGAGTTGGTCATATGATCCACACTTCTCACAAGATCCACACTTCCCACAATATCCAACCCCGTCTTTGGTAGGGGTGTAATTAGGGAAGGAATTGGAAGGACTTTGACAGTGAAGAAGAGGTAGGCTAACACTTGCAAGGTACCTCTATCAATCACCTCCCAACAGCAGTAAATGTCTACCTAACAACACTGCTGAAATCGAAAGGAATATTAATAAAAATAAATATTGTGATTCCTCTAAAATTAAAAAAACTGGAGGGAATAAAGAACTAAAACTTCATATCTTCCACAAACACTCTTGAAAACAAAAAATTTTTACATGAACACAAGTTCAACTTAGCAGTCAGGAAAAGCACACTGATACATCCTCGCAAGATGGTCGCCAAAGAAAATGTGATTTGTGACAATAGGTGAGCGAAGAGTATTCCCCTACTCACTCCCCTCAACCACCAGTTAATTACCTTGTTGTCAAGGTCAATGGCCATCCCAGCTTACACCAAAGGATACTCCTATATAAAGGCAATGGTTTGTATTTCCAAGGGAAATCACATTTAAATGATAATCCAAATAAATTTCACTCCAATGCTCAAAAATACATGTTGAATGACAATGCACAAAACAAATCAATCACTAGCTGTAATAAAAATATAATCTTTGACCACATACATCACAATACAGTGTTTAAATATTAAAGACATAATGTGTAACAGACATTCTACCACATTCTCATCTCTTAAATATGAATCACGTTATTGATTTCAGAAATAAATCACCTAGGATGTGTATCAGATACAAGGTTTCCAGATTTCTGCTTACCTTATATGGGTAATACCCTGAGGGCTGACAGATACTGTAGCAGTTGAGTCGCATGTTGTAAGTGCAGTCAGTACAGTTCTTGGGTTTATATTTGGACTAAGAGGTAGCAGTGTAACTAGAAACGGGGGATTATTAGAGGTGCCAAGAGATCTCTTTCGGGCAACTGTTTGCTCTCTCTTGAACTTTCGCAACTGCTTATTCTGATTACGCCTTTCTTCTTTGCTCAACTTCCTGCTGGGCTTCTTACTTAAAACCTTAACACTTACACGACCTGCAAATATTTAAGTTTACAATAAAATATATATACAAATTAATAATAGTGTAGGTCAATCTCTCACTGACAAATTAGAATGTCAAAAATAAAAGAAACATAAAAGACAACTCATGGGCAGAACAAAAAGAGAATTCCTAGTTTCCTTTGTCTAATAACAAAAAAATGTTAATTAACTACATGAAAGCAAAGTGGCCTTAATCAAAACTTTGGTGTGAAATGTAAGTTAATGTGATCCTACAGGTGTAAAATGCAAGCTTTAATGAGATCCTATACCTTACAATTCCAAGCAGCATCACAGAGAAAGGGGACAGAGGAGTGTGTAGAGAACTCATTTTATATATCTAATGCCATAAAGGGGAAGGATCACAGAAAAATATTTATGGTCGTATTGAACACCCATTTCCAGGGCTATAAACAGAATAAGGAGCAACTTCTTAAACTAGTGAGGCAATGGTTACTGTATTGACTGGCATATGAGATGTAACCCTGTTTTACATACAAAAAAATTTTGGGATGAAGTATTTTTGTTTATTTCATCAAAGTTTTATTGAATAGCATTTCATTGCTTTTTCAGGAAATATCTCATAAAATCTATAACAATCTTTTTAACTATACAATATTTTTGATAATATAGTGGTAGTTCCTAACCTTAATGCCTAAGCTTTCCTAAGCTGACAGAGCATAACCTATCACCAGATAAACCAACTATAGTCGAGCCACCGAGAGCAGTCAGAGGGAGGGTTAAGCCGTGATGCCAAACATAATTTCCTCATTATTCAAAAAATAAATAAATAAATAAATAAATAAAAAAATAAATTAAAAAAATAGACTTCCTTGAGATTCTTTAGGGAAGATTCTATTTCGATAAGCATCTCTAATTATAACCAAAGGCAATGTCAAAACTTTATAACAGTCGACCTCTGATATTCACGGGGGTTAGGGACCACAACCACCTGCGATAAGCTGAAACACTATTTTAGTACAGTAGCTCAAACACCAAATATACCTTAAACTAAAATGCTTATAACTGCCTATTTTAATAACTCAAACACCAAATATACCTTAAACTATCATCCTACACCAACTATATCTTAAACTATCATCCTACACCAAATATACCTTAAACTATCATCCTAATACACTTTGATATCATTTCAAAGTCATCCTACAACATTACCCTTAAAAATATGTGGCTTACAGCTACATGTGAAAAATAATCAAGTTCCCCTTACTGTAAAAACCCCCCCGCATTCGTGGGGGATGAGTACCCCCCCCCCTGTGAATAGCTAAAACCTGCAAATACTGAGAACCCTTCTAAAAACACTTAGAACTGCCTATTTTGATAGTTCAGACACACAAAAAACAAAGTAAAAATGCTTATACAGGTATTATCCTACTTACGATGGGGTTAGGTTCCAAAAAAAAAACCATCGTTTGTTGGAAAAAACGTAAGAAATACCAAAACATATCTTGAACATAGCCTAGCCTACACTAGAGTATTCAGTACCATGTATACATATATGGTAGCCTAGCCTACACTATAAAGTATACTCTATACATACACAGTATAGTAATTAATATCAGCTAATCCTGGAGGTTCATGCAAAGTGACTTATGATAATTCAGTGAAGAGAGAAATTGAATAACAAGAATTAGCTTAGCCTGCACTATGGTACATTGTATACATATACAGTAGCGTAGCCTACATTATACTGTACTCTATATTCTCATATAGTATTATACAAACATCAACATAACTAATATGCATCTTTTAAAATGTTATGCCTTAATTCACTGTATCCAATAATATTGTATATATATATTCTTATATTGCTTTTGTATTATAAATTGCGGTCATAGCGATCAATGTTTTGGTTTGGAAATTGTTTATGTGGTGTTTATTTTGCCATATTTAATTCGGTTCAGAGCACTTGTCTTGCTTCTAATTAGCATAAATGAATCTCTAGATACTTTATTTATATGGGAAAAGGTTATTTTTCGTTATACGAAGTGTTTTTAAGTCGAAATATAACTAAAATACATCTCGTTTTGAAATTAATTTATCTATTTTTCCGTTAATTGATGATGATGGCCGTTTGGGGACATTTGTTTTGTGTAAAAAAAATTCAAGATTCCGTTCGCTTTTTTCACTTGATTTCATCATAGTACGAGCTTTACATATTTATCGTTTATCGGCATAAAAATAACAGTAATGTGTTCTATCATGCCCAGTAGTTTTGATTAAAATACTTTCTCTCCAATTTCAATTACGATTGAGTTTCATCCATGTCGCCAATGCATGATAATTTACAGTACTGTATAGTCATTAGCAGCTTGAACATTGTTTTCTCAGCTTCAGCTACAACTTGCAGCTTAAATTTAGCAGTATATTTCCTTGATGATCTTTTATCCATACCGAACAAGGGTATAATGTAAAAATACAGTGAACCCCTGTGTTTACTGGGGATCCCCACACATCCCCCGGCTTAATAGGTCAAATCATGAATGCTTAAACCCCTCTAAAACACTTAGAACTGCCCATTTTGGATAGCTTAAACCACGAAAAACCTGTAAAAATGCTTATACCTGAGTATTTTAATAGTTTTTAAAAAAAAAGTGCATTTTATTCATGAACATTATATGAAAACACAGTAATTAGTGAATATTTCTCAGTGAAAATACCGTGAAATGGGCTTAATTTTCCGCGAATGATGGCTAGATATGTTCTGACAGAGAAACCAGCGAATCATGATTCTCGCGAACCATGAGAACGCTTAATAATGGGGTTTACTGTATATCATTCCAATTCTACTCTGTCATTTGTGTTATAAGCTACGGTAATTGTTTATTATCGTCACGATGGTTGGAAATACCAGGTAAACGGCTGTTGTTATCGATCTTCAGTTATGCTAAAACAACAGTTTCTCAGTTGGTTGTTTATATTGCACGATTTCATGCCAAGAGTATAACGTTACTAACAATACTTGTATCATTTTCTTTTACTTTTTTAATTAGAAGATGGGATACAGAGATGGCGGAAAAGTTGTCTACAGTGAACCCCCTGTATTCGTGGGGGTGCGTACTGCAAAGCCGCCCCCCCTGCGAATAGGTAAAATCCGCGAATGCTTAAAACCCCTCTAAAAACACTTAGAACTGCACATTTTATAGTTTAAACACAAGAAAAACCCTGTAAAAATGCTTATACCTGAGTATTTTTGTGATAAAACTATCACAAAAAGCACATTTATTCATGGAAATTATATGAAAATACAGTAATTAGTGAATATTTCTCAGTGAAAAATACCATGAATGGGCGAATTTTCTGCGAATAATGGGTAGATGTGTTTCACAGAGAAACCTGCAAATGCGTGAGTCCGCGAATCGTGAGAACACAAATACAGGGGGTTTACTGTATTGTAATTTGGTCTCTCTCAATGCCTGATTATGCTGCTGCCTGTGCCTGCGTGAACTTTACAAATATTTTATAAATATTATTGTCTACTGGCATTAATTGCTTACCCCACTGCAAAATCGAATTATTGTAAGGTGAATTATCATAACTCAAGCATTACCTGAGTATTTTAATAGTTTCATCACAAAAAGGAGACAAAAATACAGTAATTAGTGAATATTTCTCAGTGAAAAATATCATGAATGGGCAAATTTTCTGTGAATAATGGGTAGATACATTCCACAGAGAAATCCGTGAATACGTGAGTCCGTGAATCGTGAGACCACGAATACGGGGGGTTTACTGTATATTCAGGCACAACCATTTTCTCTCATACAATATTCAAGCCATCCCATTTTCTTTTTACAGTAGAAAAGGGAAACAGTGGGAATTCACAAGCAGAGTTAAGTACTGTACCTGAATATTTAAATATGCATAAAAAAAATTATAAATGCAATCAACAGTGATAAAATATTCTCTTGTGTACTGTGGTGTGTGTTAGGATAGGATAGAGTGAGGGTTCGATTACAAATCGATTTAAACCCCTAAGGGTCCTCCGGAAGGAAGATAAGGTTTGGAAGGGGGTTAAATGGGGGTGAAAAGAAGATATAAGGGGAAGGAAAAAAGAATGGGACAGTCCCATTTGTCATTTAGTTATCATACTTAGAATCAACTAAAGACGACTGATCCGTAAAAGTACCCCTCTTCCTTAACCCCAAGAGGAGAGGGAGCCGCTGAAGCTCTAATATACAGGGCTGAAGCAAGAAAGCCTTGCTCTGCTGAGTTGGTGCCAAGAAACAGGATGAGCAACAAAGACCGCGAAGAGAGCCCTCCGAAGAGCTGGTCCTAAAAGAAGGTTGAGAAGGGCATGAAGAAGGCTTAGAAGAAAATGGGGATAAACGGAAAATTCCGTAGCAGCGAAAAGGCCATAGATTTCAAAGAAAATAGACTGGTTCTTGTTCCCCACCCTGCCCTGATAATCTCTGATAGACATCAAATCAGAAAATTCTTGCACATGATCATGAATACTGGAAAACTCGATCGCCAGAATTACCACCATCGCAAGACGAAAGAAATTTTAAACCCTTGAGGAAAAGGAACCTTCAAGAAGGAATATTCAAGGAAAAACAAAAATTCAGAACCAGATACATCAGAAACCAAATCTGAACGACCCTCCACGGATCTGGACACCTTTGTTGCACAGAGCACGAAGCAGAAAATAAAACCGACGATTGATCTAAATGAGAGACCTAAACATTAGCGACCCCAACTAAACCTGAACCCAAAGAAGACCACGTTCAACTACTTTTCCTGAATACTTCCTAAATTAGAATTCCTACTCTTCTGAGTGATTCCTAATTCTAAATCCACCTTAGACCTTACGCTTTTAGAGGGAAGGGGGCAATCTGCTGCCAACACTGCCTGCTCCGTGCCGGGGGAGGCCGGCAGATCCTACCTTCAAGGTTTGCAGTTCTCCATGACCCCCGGCACCTGTTAGGGCTGGTTCTGGAACAGGCAGGGGGGACTGAAAGAGAACGATTAGTATCTACACCACTATTACTACTATCCTTACCTCATTTCCGTTAATTTAGTCTTACAGCTAGAAAAATAGACTAGACATACTTAGCTAGTAACTTGTCCTCTAACTTTTTGAATAATCCTTCCATCTGATCTAACGACCAAGACTCGCTGCTTATCTGACTGATACTACATTGTATCTTCCTACATAAAATACAAACAGAATGTCGATCGTGTTTGAGGGTACTCATCCTACGCTTGCAGGACGTGTAGGGCCAATAAGCGTCAGCATCTCCAGCAGAAGAAGGTTCTGTCGTCGAAGATGTAAACAAAGTGGAAGCATTGGTGCTAGCAGACGGCGACGTCTTCTTGTTTGACTCATCCAAACAAGTCCAAAGTACCGATCCCAAAGTCAAAATCGGGAGAGAAGTTGCAAATCCTATCAATAGTGTATCCATCCAGGAGAAAATGCATTGAAAATAGTCCAAATTGTGATCTGATGTCCAAATTCTTAAATGGGGGTCGGGCTAAGTGACCAAAGTTCGCCTGATGTGGGACACACCCACACAGCATGGTGAACAAAAAGCAATTGAGGATCTCGGCCTCACTCGGCCAGGACTTGCAGCAGTGTTGCCAACGGCACTTCAGGTAACTCATTTGACAAGATTTTCCTGTAAGCATTGATAACGCTTATAGTTAATTACCCACTAAAAGCTATGGGGATGTAGTTTGGGCTGGTAGGTGACCAGGGCTAATTCAGGTGTTCAGGGAGTGTATTGCAATATGATATTTTCATAATAAAATAAATTTTTGAACATACTTACCTGGTAGTTGTATATATAGCTTAAGTCCCTGACGTCACGGCAGAATTTCAAAAACTCAGTGGCAATCGCTGATCGGTAGTCAGGTGAACCACCTGTGCCCTCTACCCAGGTACCTGGAACCATTCCAACTATTCCTCAGATCTTCCATGCCCTAGTCTCTAGAGGAGGAGGGTGGGAATTTAATTATAACAACTACTAGGTAAGTATGTTCAAAAATTTATTTTATTATGAAAATATCATTTTTAAACATCTAACTTACCTGGTAGTTATATATATAGCTGATTGACACCTTTGGTGGAGGGTCAGAGACAGCCAACATCGTTGGAATTTGCTTTAAGGGTTAATAAACCAACTTAAGGTCCTTACCTGGATTAAGGAAGCTGACTTCAATGAACTCCCTCATTTTGTCTGCTTTCCAAGAGGTCCAGCGATCCACTCAGGGGCTGAAGACCTCTAGAGCTGCCAACCGGTGTACCAACCTCTATGTGACAGACAACCTATAATACCCTTGTTCCGGGCGCCACCAAGGAACAAAAATGATCATTTGACTAAAATTGATGATTGTGGAAGACTGCATTCAATCTTCACAAACAACCATAAAATTTCAACCATTCCAAGGTAAGAACAAAGGGTATTGTTTTATGGAATTGGATTAAGGAAGCTGAGTTCAATGAACTCTGCCTCATTATGTCTGTATTCCTTAAGAGGTCCAGCGATCCACTCAGGGGCTGAAGACCTCTAGAGCTGCCAACCGTGTACCAACCTCTATGTGACAGACAACCTATAATACCCTTGTTCGGGCGTCACCAAGGAACAAAATGATCATCTGACTAAAATCAATGATTGTGGAAGACTGCGTTCAATCTTCACAAACAACCATTCCAAGGCAAGAACAAAGGGTATTATTTTATGGGATTGGATTAAGGAAGCTGACTTCAATGAACTCCCTCTCATTATGTCTGCATTCCTTAAGAGATCCAGCGATCCACCCAGGGGCTGAAAATCTCTAGGGGCTGTCAACCGTGTATAACCTCTATGTGACTAGACCTCCTCTCAATACCCTTGTTCCGGCTCTACCAAGGAACTTTCATCCCAATGATTATGAAGACTGCGTCCAGTCTTCACAAACAACCATAAAAATTCTCAATTCCAAGGTAAGAAAAAGGGTATTGGTTTATGGGATTGTAGGGGTATTCCCTCTCCCATTACTGAATTAGATGCTATAAACGGGCACAGCGTATAGCAATCTTAGCATAATGTCTTGACTTGTTTTAGATAGTGAGAGGCAAATACTAACTTGCTTCTCCAGGAGGTCGTGTCAAGATACTCTGCAGGGACCTGTTCTGTTTAAGAGCTACAGAGGTTGCTACTGCCCTGACCTCGTCGTCTTTACTTTCAGAATCTTGTAGTCTATCTCTCTACATTCCATATGTGCTTTTTTATCAACTTTCTGATAAAATAAAACAGAGCATTCTTCGACATCTATACAGAGAGCTTTTTGACTGAGCACCAAAGCCCTTCTGAATTCCTTCTTAAGTCCTTTGTCCTATCCAGGTAGAGCCTTAGAGCCCTTACCGAATAGGACTCTCTCTCTCTCCTCCCCTGTTATGTCCACGTTAGGTTCGGAATCTCGAACGTTCTGGGCTAGGGTTGTGACGTATTCATTTTTTGCAAGGAAGCCTAGTTGCAGTGAGCAGATTGCCTTGCCTTGTATAAAATCCATATTCTTGCTGAGAGCATGTATCTCACTAACTCTTTTACATGAAACTGACCAAGAAAAAGAGTTTTCATGGTGAGGTCCTTTAAAGATGTCCTCTGCAAGGGATCGAACCTACTCCCCATGAGGAACCTCAGGACCACGTCTAGGTTCCATGCTGGTGAGTTCTCTATATACAAATTTGGGTTACAGAAATATTGGAAGAGGACACATGGTTGTCCTTGCACCATCCTCTAAATACCTCCCACTTGGATTGGTATACCTAATGGTGGATAACTTCCTTGATTTATGATAGCGCCTAGCTGCCTCCTTCGAAAAACTTCTGGCTCTTGTGAGTTTTCCGATAGTCCAAAGCAGTTACTAGTAGCGCTTGTAGGTTTGGTAATATCTTTCCAAGTGGGGTTGTTTGAGTAGATCTACTCTCTGAGGTAGGCTACTCGGGATGTCCACCATCCAATCCAGTACTTCTGGCAACCAATCTCTTTGTCGCTTAGTAAGGGGCCACAAGGGTCATTCCGGTCCTCTCATGTGACACAAATTTTTTCAGTACCCTGTGTATTATCTTGAAATAGGGAAATGCATACACGTCAAGTTGGACCAGTCCACCAGGAACGCTGCGTCTATGTATATAGCCCCGGATCTGGTACTGGAGAGCAGTAAGTGTCCAACCTCTTCGTTTGCGCTGTGGCGAAGAGATCTATGCAAGGACGTCCCCAAAGTCCTGATGTAGCGCGTTCATTCTTTTGAGAGGACTTTATTTCCCTTCTCAGAATGTCCGCCCTCACATTTTTTTCTCCCTTGGATAAAGTGGGTTACTAGTTTACATTCTCCTCCTTTGCCCAAAGAAGAGATTCTCTTATTGTCTCGTATAGAGACCTGGGAGTGAGTGCCCCCTTGTTTGCTGATGTAGGCCAACGCTGCCGTGTTGTCGGTGTTGACCTGCACCTCTTGTTCCCCACTGTGTTCGAACTCCTGAGAGCTAGAAGGATTGCAGTTAGTTCCTTCTAATTGATGTTTAACTTCTCCTGCTCTCTGGTCCAGGAGCCCGAGACTTTTTATTTCCCTCGTGTTGCTCCTCATACTGAGTCCGACGCTACCGGATAACAACACTAGGTCTGGGTTCCTCTAATATAGAGAAGGACCTCCTGGAGCTTGACGGGGGCGTTCCACCACTACAAATACGGTCTTATTGGTTCCGGAATGGGGATGCACTTGGTCTCCAGTTCTATTTCCTTTGTCCCAGTTCCGATTTAGATGAAACTGTAACGGGCATAAAATTAACCTCTCAAAGGAGACAAACCGTTCCAGCGAGGAAAGGGTTCCCAGCAGACTCATCCATTCCTTTGCAAACATGACTGTCTCTTTATAAAGTTCTGAAATTTTCTTGAGGCTTGTCCTGTCTTTGCAGTAAACGGAAAACCCCAAAATCCTGACTCTGAATCTTCATCCTAAGGCATAGAACCTCTTGGGATGGGATCGGCTGAGATTTCTATCTGTTTATCAGTAGACCTAATTCTGTTAGACGCTTGATGCCAGTGCATCTTGCGTCCTGAGCTAACTCCACGCCTTGGCTTCCAATATCTTGAAGCCTGACGCCCTGACGTCCAATGCCTTGACGCTGGCGCCTTGGGTTCATTGACGCTTGTCATCATGGTGTTTCACTCCTAGATGCTTGACGCCACTGCATCCAGCGTCCAGAGTTTCATTCACTACGTTCAGCGCCTTAAACTTCTAGACGCCTAGAAGCTTTAGTTGGACGTCTATTATCCTTCTTCTCTTGCCTGGTTGTCACGCTTGCAGCCGGGAAGACAAAGTCTGCTGCATATTTTATAGTAAAGCTATATGCGGGCTTCCTGCTGTTGGGGACAGGCTGGGAAGCCTCAACTCACGGCAATTATTTCCTCCTCATCGTCAATAATGGACCGTGGAGGGGTTCCGCAGACGCAGTACCAATCCGAAGGAGGAAGAGGAGGATGTAATGGAAGGCAGCACAGTGTCCGCCACGCTCTTGCAGCCCGGTATCCTGACTGAATAGAACTGTCTACGCTTGTTCTTAGTAGGAGAACTACCCTTGGGGCTGGAAGGGAAGAGCTCCGGCTGCTGCTGTGGCTACAATCTGTAGTCTATGAAGTCTTATCATGACGCCCTCAATATTGGGTAACTTGCTCTTGAGAGGTCTCGGCTCCAGAGCCAGACGTCAACCTTGTCTGTTTAGGCCAAAGAGAGAGACCAAACTGAAAACCTTTCCCGTGGACGAACTTCAGAAAATTCTGGAGATCGGGCATGGGGATCGTGAAAACACGCATCCTGGAGGTCCAGTGAGGCCATCCAGTCATGCTGTCTGACTGCTGCTAGAACCGATTTTGTCGTTTCCATAGCGACCTTTGTTTATTGCACAAAAAAGTTGAGTGCAATCCGTCTAACACCGGTCTCTAACCCCCAAGCATTTGGGGATCAGGAATAACAATGTAGAATCCTGGGGAATTCGGATCCTGAACTCTCTGTCTGGTCTCCTTTTGCAACATCATAGACACTTGTTGCTGTAGGACCTTTGCCTTGGTTCTGTCGTTGCATTTGGCAGAAAGGTCGAATTGTCTTGTTACTAGAGGGGGCCTACTCAGGCTGGACAGTCTGGCTCCTACCGCAGTCTGCAGGAGAAGAAAGGCAGGTCCTCCTTCTTCCCTGTGTAGAGCCTCTTCTCGTTGTCATTCATCTACCCCGCCCTAGAGGAACCTCTATCGGAGGGTCGACCACGAAAAGCTGAGATACCTGAAACACAGGAACCTCAGCTTTACTCTTTTTAGTCATGAAAGTCGTAGGTAGGACTTTTCTTGCTGTTTTAGATATTAAATCTTACGTGGTTTTCTGGGCCAAAGATGAAAAGGCCTCTATACCAAACCTTGAGAGAAGGGGGAGAGGAAAGAGGTATAAATCAATTCTGATTTTGATTGACGTGACCCCATTAGCCAGGAAAGAGCAAAGATGGGCCCTTTTCTTCAGGAGTCCCGCTGAGAAAGGTGCAGTTGATTCGTTGGAACTATCTCCAGTCCTTTATCCATACACGACATCAGATATATGAGTTCTTCGTTGTCAGTCGTGTTGAATAATTCCATCTTCCTTCCTAAATCTCCAAATTCTTTTGAGGGGGTGGTCCAATTCTGATATCTACCAACAACTTCGTTTTCCCCATGGCCACTGACGGCAGAAGAGTCAACAAGATTCGAGAAGGTTCCTGGGAAGGGCAGGTATTTGAAGCGAACGATTCTCCAGTTTGATACTAAACGCTAGACCTTGAGCTAGTTTGGTTGGAGGAAAAACAAAGGCTGTCTTTCATTGTTTCTCCTTCGAAAGTATCCATTCTTCATCATTTAAAATGCTGCCCTCTTAGACGCCTTCACAAGAGTAAATTCTGAAGGCGAACGCGAGGAGCAGTCAGGATAAATTTCTCTGGAAAAAATTTCCGAAAATAGCTTCATAAGCCTTTTCAAGTCTGATAAAAGCTGATGGCCTTTTATATTGTCTTCTTCAGAAATCTCTACAATAGGATTCACAGGAGAATGCGAGATATTATCATTCTCTTCTTTCGATTTTCCAAGACGGAAGTAGCGACGTCTTTCAAAATATCATCTTGACGCCTGGCGCCCTGGCGTCCAGTCTCTTGACGCCTGGCGTGTTACGTCCATTTTCTTGAAGCTTAATGTCTTGGCGTCCAGCTTCGACGCCTGGCGCCCTGGCGTCTAACTTCTCGACACTTGACGTCCTGGCGTCCAGCTTCTCTACGTCTGACATCCTGGCGTCCAGCTTCTCAACGCTCGACGTCCTGGCGTCCAGCTTCTCGACGCTCGACGTCTCTTTTAGATAGAGTGGTTATAGTGGTAGGTTCCTGTTTCCTGACATTAGCAGTTATAACTTGGACAATTGATGGATGGTCTCTTCTTTGTAAATTTTTCATAGACTGTATTTTAACACACCCTCTCCTCATGCAATGAAACACCTGTCACGGCAAAGTCTGTCAACGTGATCCACCAAAGGTAGAGCCGTTAGACAGTAATGGTGACAGACTTCATAGCACTCACCTCTGAAGACAAAAATCACAGACCTTGCTGATGAAGTTTCTCTAAGAGGAGGCCATTCACCAGTCACAAGATGGAGAGGGGAAAAACCAACCCACAGGTCAGGGTGTTTACTACCTCCAAAACACCACACACTAGCTGTGACCAAGGCAACCTAACTGAAGGTCCCACCTTGGAGCAATCCCTAAAGAATGCTTGTCTGAGTGGGAAGGCACAGTGGCTACAACCCTTCCAGGGGTACAACAATCAAGCACAGGTGATCCTGCACCTCTGCTCTCCTCCTTGGCAAGTGCATGAGAAGTCTGCTTGGACTTCTTACACAAGGCTTCAACACTTCCACTTCTTTGTTTTCTGCCTCCTCCTGGGGACAAGGAGGAGGAGGAATATGAACTCAACAAAGACAACAGAGAACAGGCTAAGGAAGAACACCAGAATGCTTCTTCCCTTTCTTCTTGCAAGCCTTGATCAACTGCCACACCAAAGGGTTGATTGAAGCCAAAACCAAAGACAACAAAGTACCTATCAGAGCATTCAACAGGAAATCCCCCTCTTTAGCAGCAGATAAAGAAGCCAGTAGTTTACTGATAATAATCTGCTACCAGCAATACAGTTTGGCTTTCATAAAGGCCTTAGTAATTGTGATGCACTCTTGTCAATATCTACAGTTTTGCAGAGGGTGTAAAAGCAAGCACGGTCAGTTTAGATTTTAGAGCAGCCTTTGACTCATTTACAAGTCAGACAATTGGAAATTTGTGGAACTTTTAATTTCAATTAAATTTCTAACAGGCAGAACCAGGCAATAGCTAGTCAATTTTTTTTTTTTTTTCACTGCAAAAAAAGAACTAAAAAAATACTCAATATGCAAATCTAGCAAGCAAACGGCAGCAGGCCACTTATCCTAGTCTTTCAACAATCACACTGGGCAAACAGTCGAGCAAACAATGTTTGCACAAGCTGGCAGCTCTTGATTAATGACAGGTGAGTGAGGGGTATTCTATTCCCCTGCTCAACCCCCATCTCCACCAGTTAACTGCCTTGTTACCATGTTCAATGACCAATCCACCTTGCCCTGAAGGATACTCCTACATTAAGGTGATGGTTTGCATATCTGTAGGAATAAAAACAATTATGGTGCACAAAACCACTCAAACTCGTGGTCAACTAACCACTAGACTTTCTCATAATAACAATTTTAGGCTAACAAGTAACCTCTCAAAATTGTGGTAAAAACTATACAAACATGTTTGTGTGTGCTAGCATGCAAATCCTATTGAATGAAATAGAACATCTCTTGTGAATGTATTACCAGAGAACTGTAGCACAAATGTCCTGTCTGTATGTATACAATAATGCACTGTGTAAACACCAAAAGTGAGGGTGGTGTGACTGAGATACACAAGCTTCCAGAAAAGCAAGACAGTGAGTAAAGTGCTATTGTGTAAAAAATAAAAACCTTCAGGTCTGTGTCAATCACTAACACAATTGTATATAACAGATTCCCCCAACTCTCGTAAGGAATATAAAAGGAAATCTCTCACAATACGAGGAGGTAATACAGATTCAACTGCACATACCCAAAGGCATGAATGAGGAGTCAATGCGCATGTGCTAAGAAGCTGGGGTGAGAGTCATTGCACTTCCCCATACTAGAAAAGGTATAAAATACCACAGCTGAGCAACGAGAGGGCCATGTGTCATAAAGTAACCAAACTTTGGCATGAACATAATCCGAAGACTGAGTATGCGTCAAAACTAGCAAAGCTGGCTCAATCAAATTTACTACCTGCATACAGTAGTCAGTAGACAAGGTAAGTGCAAGGTTACACACAGGCTCTGTCCTGTGTGTTTCAAAAGAAACACGAGGAAGAGTTAACCCCTCTGCTCACACTTGCACAGTCCGAAGATCACAAATGTGCAAACAGCAGGTCATGCTGAGTCAGCAAGGTGTACCAGGTATGCAAAGGCTCTGTCCAGTATGTTTTTAAAGAAA
The DNA here is from genome assembly GCF_040412425.1 of Macrobrachium rosenbergii. NCBI lineage: Eukaryota > Metazoa > Arthropoda > Malacostraca > Decapoda > Palaemonidae > Macrobrachium > Macrobrachium rosenbergii. Next base: position 77,057,634 of record NC_089743.1, read on the forward strand.
CATGGAAGGAAGTTAACCCCACTGCTCGAACATGCCCAGCCTGGAAAAGTGCAGACAGCCGGCCATGTTGGCTTGACTGTGTTCTCCAAGGGGAGGGCAGGAGGATGTGCCTTTTAACCAACCTGCAGGTGGTAGCTGGGGCATTCCTCATGTCCAGTTGAGCCAAGATGGGGTACTAAGTTCACTGAAGCCCATGTCAGCCAGGCCTAATCTTAGAAGCGAATACATGCTAATATGCATAAAAATACAATCCTCAACTATCTGCTAAGAATAAAATGCACTGAATTTAAAGGTTCAACGACCATACCAATGTATACACAATAATTACCTGCCCATTTGTATAAAATCAATAAACATTTGTACGTACCTTTGCTTGCTTTTGATAAAGCCCCTTTGGTACGATGACCAAGGACATTATGCTTCTTGTTCTGCTGCTTGAGAGCAGAAGGACGATGAACACTAGACAGGGCCATAGTTCTGATATCCTGGAAGCAGCAATAATACTAATTAGGAATTATACTACATATCAATATTCACACTCCAACACTCAGAAAAAGCTAATATAAAACACAGCATGGAACATATAATTAAAAAGAAGCAGTCAACCATATTAGAGTTTAGACTTTTCACTGTGTGGTCTGACTTAACCTACTTGATGTGATGAAATTTCATATACTGTATACAGGAAAAGGAAATGAAGTTTATTTACAAAGATGACAAAATTTCTCAAGTAATTTCCATTTCTCCTAGATATAAAAACAAGAGCCTTTATATTGGAGTATCCTTCAGCACAAGTTGGAGGCAAGTCACTGAACTTATTAACAAGGTAGTTAACTGGCAGTAACTATGGATGAGTGGGGATACTGTATACCCCTTACTCATCTGTCATCACCAAGCTCTTGTTCATTCAGCCTTGGGAGGAAAGCAGGGTAGTTGAAATAAGCACTATGATAAAAGGCTCTATTGTATACCTATGAAAAATATGAATTTTCATAATAACATTTATTATTTGGATACCTACTTACTGTTAAAGACAGCTTATATATCCTCGCCTATTAGCACGAAGATACAATATAAGCTATCTTTAACAGTAGGTAAGATTCATCCCAAATAGTATAAATTACTTTAAAAATTTGTCATTTGGTCTAACAGAAATACAAACCATCACCTTATATATACGAGACTCCCTCGTTAGGTGGGAGGTCAGCTCCTTCAATACATTGGATGCCGAAAACCAATCCAGAGATGCAATGACCCCACTCACAGAATCAAGCAAGGGGTCAAAGAGTCCAGTAACCTCTTAAGTGGACTAGTACAGGGATGTCATAGTGGTAGGGCCCCGGTAGGATACCAGTCAGAAGGCAGCTGTATCTGATTAACACAAAGTGATGGGTTCAGAGCACTATACCTCTACCAGCACCACTTGCCGTTGTTAAAGGGAAGAGTGGAGGGAGATGCAATTTAAAAAGGCTCTAAGACTGGAAGTTCACTGTGTAGTTACATGTACCATAGCCTGATCCAGCAAGTACTCAAGCCTTGACTGTTGCTCCTCCAGGGAAGAAAAAAAAAAAAAAAAAAAAAGGGTACAGTATTAGGGAGAGACCAGCCTCTCTCCATTTACATCCCAGCTTTATGGAAATATAAGTACTGTACTTGGACATGATACTCTTCTGTCAAAATGAAGCTCAATGCCTAAACAACTTGTTTCCAAGGACTTATGGATTATGTCACTCAGACAGGTTGAGGTGAAGGCTGTCTGACATCACCAGACACCAGCCCTTATTACTTGAAAACCAGAAAGTTCTTCCAAAGGGCCTAAGAGTCTAACAACCCTGACTTTGTGGGGTCTCATACAGACTACATAATTGCATCCTCACTATAAGAGTTGCAAGCCTGTTTGATCACCTTGCAAAGCCAGAAAGAATGGATGTCCCTGGACACCTTGTGGAAGATATCTAGCCATTATTCGTGGAAAATTCGCCCATTCATGGTATTTTTCACTGAGAAATATTCACTAATTACTGTGTTTTCATATAATGTTCATGAATAAATGCACTTTTTGTGATAAAACTATCAAAATACTCAGGTATATGCATTTTTACAGGGTTTTTCTATGTTTAAAACTATCAAAATGGGCAGTTCTAAGTGTTTTTAGAGGGCTTTTAAGCATTCATGATTTTAGCTATTTATGGGGGTGTGGGATCTCGGAATATGGGGGTTCACTGTATACTAGTAGTTTACTGTATTTTATAGAGTATTTTATTAAAATATGAATGATATACAGTTGACCCCCTGGTATTTGTGGGGGATAGGGACCACAACCCCCTACAAATAGCTAAAAATGACATGTTTATAATAAAATATAATAAAATGTTTATATATAATTACCAAGTAATTACATAGCTATTAGTTCACTTTACACGGCAGCTTAAATTCTAAAGTTTGGGTGGTAACACTTTCGCACGCCTGTGTAGTATGACTTCAGTTCGCCTAATTAGCAGTGAATATTAGAACAACTTTAGTAGATAACCTCAATCTGTTCATGCCTTATGTCCATCAGCGGGAGGAGGGTGGGTTCTGATCATGTAATTACATGGTATGTATATAAAAATTTATTTTACTATAAAAATGTCATTTTTATATAACTTAGCAAATAATTACATAGCTGATTCCTACATTGATAGGAGGTGGGATACATGGACATATTCTACCCAAAAACATTATAATGAATTTGAAAATAGAAAAAACTGCTAGCACTGAAACCAATGCTTGTCGTTACCTATCAGCTAAGAGAGAGCTACTGAGATACTGCCTCTGGTAGGTGCTCATCTTAATTCATAGTGGTGTGGCAGTATAGGCCATGGGTCGCCTCACTTAGTGGGAACTTTGAAGCGAAAGAAGTACTTCGGGATGGCTAGCAAGATGATAGGTGATCGCCTGCCTGGCGTAGCACAAAATAAAAAGAACCAGACAACATTGTCACTACACTGAGATAAAACCACAACCCATCCACTGAGAAAGGTGGGTGCTTCAGGTATAATGTACCACTAAACCCCCAAAAACTTGACACCTTATTACAAGGTGAACACAGGAAAACAATCCTAAAAATCCGCTATACCAGAACCCTTTCTAGAAATGGTTAGAAGGCATTTTGAAAGATTCAACACAACAACCTCCAAAAAAAACAAAAATGCTTATCCTACTTACGACACGCTTAGGGTCCAAAACCAAAATTTGGCAAAAATGGACATACAGCCTAGCCATAACTATAAAGGAACCTAACATAAAGAAGGCAATTATTTAATATCTTAATTCTGAGGTTCATGCAGAGAGACCATGAGGCAATTCAGTTCTAGAGAAATTGATGAAAACAAGAATTAGCTCAGCCTAACTATCATATATCCATGAGTAGATGGTAGCCAAGTCCTTTGAAAACCTAAATTCACAGAGACCCTATTATACATACATCAGAGCTAACAAATTGCATCATTTAAGATTGACCTGAAGGCAGGCTGTAGCTGGTGCCAGAAGTGCTGAGGGCAAACAGCTGATGCTAAGAGCCACCACAAAAAGTTTTGCTCTCAGTTTGTCCACAAAACGAATGTAGACACTTGAATGAAATCGAATCTGATCTGTCAATTAGTAGGGCAGTCTTGCTGAAGAAAATGAGAGAGAAAAACGATCCGAAAATTAATTTTAAGTAAAATTAGAACGAAATCTCATCTAGACAGACCCAGTCCAGGTGTAAACATAAGGTCAAAAGGCATTGAAGCTCCCAAGAGAAAATGCTTACAGCTGAACATGTGTGAGAAGGATTATTATCCGGGGGAGCACAACTCAGATGTAGACTTTTAGACAAAAATTCCTGATAAGATCAACTGTAACAGAAACTAGGTCCATCCAGATTTCATGAAGGAGTTACCACGTTGTCGCATCTAAGATGTACAGCCACCATCGAAGGTCCAGACATCCACAATGTTGGAAAACAAGAAAAAAAGGGCAAATACATGTTCACCTGACCACTGGAACAAGCAGTGAGGTTAACTACAGACAGAAAGCCCAAAAATTCCCGCTTAGTTGAGAAACTGGTCATCCAAAGAGCAGACTTTTGAACAGTTACTGTGTTCTAAAAGAGGTAATACAGATCTGTAGGCAAAATAACAGAATGATTGCAACTGTGTTGCTTATATACAATCCATGAAAAGGTTACACCCCCTCTAAAAATGCTTATAACTGTCTATTTTAAAGATCTAAACACCAAAAACCCTGTCCGTACAGGATCAGTTCTAAGAGACCAAATAACTTAAATTATCATCCTAAACACTTGGGAGTCATTTTAATATTCTTAGCCTTACTTGCTACTATCAAGAAAAAACCTAATCAAAAATTTTAATATTTCAACAAGTATGTTTTGTATCTACAGTATAAACAAGTCAGGAGCAAAAGTCCAAAGACAGCTTGTCTTGCTCCCTTTCTCAAAAAAGTCAAACTCCCAACTCCCTGAGACTTTCTGGAGGGAAAGAACCAGAGGGGGGAGATTTTCCTTCAACAACCTCAAAATGTGAGACTTTCCACATAAGTCCCTCTCTGCTGAGACATAATTGTCACTAAAATTGAGCAATGATATCTCATCTTTTTAAAAGGTGGAACAGACTGAAGAGAGCCAAAATGCTTGTGAGCAGTCTGTTTGGCACCGACTGAGACTCCATTCTGGTGCCGCCATCTTCTGAAAATCGGAGCCAAAAAATAGTAGAAAAATGGCAAAAAGAAAGAAAACCTTACTTTTAATGCTTACAGGTGCCAAGTAACAAAGAGGAACTGCATTAGACACTAGAGTTTTCATAAAAGAGGACAATGGGAATTTTTATTATTGGCACATTTACTGAAGGAGACATTTCTTCTGTCGGATCAGCGTCGTAACCCCGGAACATGCGTCGTAAAGAAACTGGGAACAATTTAAGATGAATATCAGGTGCCTAAAAGATGTCAATTCAACAACAGATGATAACACTACGGACGCCGTCAAGATGCCCATCGCAATCCAGTGGCTGTCTGGTACTGCAAATCCATCAAGACGTCATTTACAGTGGCTACTTTGCCGATACCTGGGAATGTATTAAACTTTTGAACAAGGGGGGGCAGTAACCCTCAGGTGGGCAGAATCCCAATCACCTCTCCCGGATGAACATGGCATTTTTATCCCAGGTTTAAGGTCTGAATATACTACCAAGTAGAGTCAGGGGATGAGCACGCCACACTCCTCCACTAACATCCAAAACCTTTTCTGAGGTGGCTGGGTCTGTTGCAGTGTCTGGGGTGCAACAGGTTCTGACAGAAATGGGAGCGAAGAGGACTTCCCACCGCCCCAATGGCATCATCTCTGCATGACTCCTCCCAAAGTCCATGGAGCATGAAAGTGAAGAGTCCAGGGAACTGCTGGTTCAGTAATTACCTCCCTCCACTGCATATAAACTGAATTTTATGTAAGGTTAATTTTTGTTAACCCAGACACAAGACTGGAGATGGTATAGAAGAAGCTTGGGAGCCTGCATGGGGAAGCAAGTGGATAAACACATAGGATAGTAGGAGAGAAAACATTAAGGTTTGTACATGCCTGGCTGGCTGCTAAGAAATGGCTACGCATGAAATCACAGTTTTTGAAAGTTTGGGGTATTTTGGCTGCTAGGGCAAACCTTGGCATCAAATTAGAGTTACTTACGGCGAAGCACTTTGGGACATGGCTGCTCAGGAACAAGGTAGTTAACCAAACGGTAGGCACCATCTCAGGTATGGAATAATGGGCTGCCAGGCTGTAAACATCCCAGTTTGCCTGCTTCGGTCCAGGTTCAGATTGAGGGTGGCATGAGGCGCGGCATAAGATGTACGTTATCTCCCACCCCCAGACATGAGAAACTTAGAAAAAGTACAATTTAGTTTCAAAATGTGATTGTTCAAGTACTCTGCTACACAACCATCAGTCCTTTTACATTAGAAGACTTACTGGGGACCCGATTCTGAGTGAGACGATAAAGTACTGTTATAACTTGTTACTTGTTGATACTTATCTAGGTCCAAGGAGTTCCAAGATGGGAGTATTGCCTCTGACATATTGATCAAACTAAAAGTTTAAGATCAAATGTCAGATACTGGACCTGAGCATGAGTGGAGAAACTTTAACTCATAGGAAATGGGCTGATATTCCATGTTACAGTATTGAAAAACAGAGATAGGTTAAAGTCCATTTTTGAAAGACTCCCTTCCTCCCCTGCTCAGCTCCAGAAGAGGAATTGCTACATAACCTAGAAGAAAAATAAGCACTCCTTCTCTCCTTTCTACTTACTGCATTTACACTTTCAGATCCAGCAAGGGAAAAAATTAGGGTTCAGTCCTATTTAACCCGAGGAGGAGAAAACTAGGTTCAGTAAACAAACATAAAATGCAGAGAGGCTTTGGCCAAAGGATCCTTCTCAAAAATCCAAACCAATTACTTTAGGTGAGATATAATGACCTCTTGAAACAGTCAGGTAAGTAAACCATAACTTGATGAGCAGCCACCACAGTAATGGCCAAGGAACAAGGCTTCCAAAATCCTATGGGCTGCTCTCACAGGCAAGGCAAGAGGTGGTCTAAGAGACCACGCCTGGCTTTTAGACCCACAGAAACTTCTGGAATGAAATATTCAAGAATTACTTTAAACGAAATAATCTGTGGCTAGTGAGTGTGATGCCCGGAAAAAACACCATTTGAAAATTCAATATTACAAAATTATTCTGAAGGCTTGCAAGTAATTCATGAAGATGTAAGAAATGATATTTTAATGATAAAAATAAGGTTTGTTCATACTACCTGGTGATATATATAGCTGTATTCTCCTGGTCCTACAGAATTTCAAATTTCGCGCACACGCAGTGGCCGGTCAGGTGGTTAGTACTCATCTCCCGCCGCTGGGAGGCGGTATCAGAACCATTCCCATTTTCATTCAGATTTCATAGTGCCGTTGTCTCCTGAGGGGAGGAGGGTGGGCACTATTTATTACATCTGCTATAAGGCATGAACAAACCTTTATTTTATCATTAAAATATCATTTTGTTCATGACACTTACCTGACAGATATATATATAGCTGAATCCCACCATTGGAGGTAAGACAGAATAGGATTTAGAAACAAACAATGTAGATGATTACACATCTTGTCTTCCTTACCTTTAGCATTGCTGACTTCGTGATTACTGTCACCTGCTTCAAGTCTGCTTTACTGGAAAACTCCAGCGAGTGTAGAGACCTATAGAGCTGGTGAGTTCCAGATGATCTGTCAACGGACGAGGACCACAATGTGACCAGATGACCTGCCCTATGAGGGAAGCAAAAGACAAACAACCACCTGGCCTACCAAACATCGTGACTAGTTGTAGAGCTAACATAAATCCAAGACTGACCCCACTGGTCTAGACCCACAACCATAAAAACACAACAAAAAAATTTTTTAAAAAAACTATTCCTAAACAAAACATTACAGGATAGAGATGGGTACTGCCTCCTTCCCAAGATCGACGGCCAAACGTGAAGGTCCCAATGAACAGCAAGACTCATACACTGCTCTTACTTCTGTAGATAATGAGAAGCAAAGACAGAATGACTTCTCCAAAAGGTGGCATTCAGAATGCTCAGAGCCACTGGTTTTTTGGAAGGCCACTGACGTAGTTTCAGCCCGAACCTCATGAGCCTTAACCTTCAAAAGTTTGAAGTCACTCCTGCACACTGAATGGGCGCTTGATGGTGTCAAGAAGAAAGCCAGGCATTTTTGGAGAGGCCAGGTCTTCTAACGGGAGCACCAGAGATATCCTAGAAGACCTCTACAATTCTTTCTGTCCTCTGCAAATAAAATTTTAGAGCCCTGACAGGGCATAGGGTTCTCTGGTTCCTGGGTCCAGAATACCCACAACCCTTTCAATTCAAAGGACCTGGCCAGGGTGAAGACGGGTTCCATTCTTAGCAAGAAAAATAGGCTCAGAGAACACCAGCATCAGGGCCTCTGAAACTATAATCTTAGAGGTTGAACGCTAGTTCACTGACTCTCCTCGCAGCCAGAGCAGTTAGTAAATAACGCTCTTTTGTTACATCCTCAAAGAAGCAGAATTTAAAGGTTCAAACTCTTCGACATCAGGAACTTAGAACTACATCCAAATCTCCAAGACGGAACTTAGGGGATGCACCTAGACGCCTCAAAAGACCGCACGAGGTCATGAAGGTCCGTTATTGTTGGCGATAAGTTCAGGCCTCTATGCCGGAAGACCAATGACAGCATACTCCTTATATCCCTGATGGTAGGGACTGCCAGGTTCAAACTTCAAGAAAAAGAAGGAAGTCTGCAATCTGGCTCAGAGAGGTCGAGGAAGAGGAAATTCCTCTGGCGCACACCACCTCCTGAAAATGATCCACACTTGGACTGGTAAACTGCGATGAAGAGGCTCTCCTGGCTCTCGCGATCGCTTAGCCACCTGGTCTCAAACCTCTCGCCTGAGCAACTCTCGAGTAGTCTGAACGCAGTCAGACCAGAGCGGGAGGTTTTTGATGGTACTCGTCGAAGTGGGGCCGTCTAGAAGATCTGTTCTCAAAGGCAACACCCTTGGAAAGTCTACCAGAAGACATGACCTCTGGGAACCATTCTCAAAGGCCAATGGAGCGATCAGAGTCATCCTCGTGTCCTTATGAGACGCTAACTTCTTTCTGACCACTTCCCAGAATCTTGAATGGGGGAAAGCATATAGGTCTAGATGAGACCAGTCCCAAAAAGGGCGTTTATTGCTACTGCTCCTCCTGGTCGAGAACAGAGAGAGTAGAGCGAAGCCTGTTGTTCCTTGAAGTCGCAAACAGGTCCACTAGGGACGCCCCAAAACCCAAAGATCCTGACACACCTCCTGGTCAGAGTCCACTCTGTTGGCAGAAGCTGATGACGTCGATCGAGAAGGTCCGCTCAACATTCTGAACGCCTGCTACAAACGAGTGAGAATCGTCACGCCTTGAACTCGCCCATAGCAGGATCTCCTGGCGACAAACAGGAACGAGAATGAGTGCTCCCTGCTTTTTCAGGTAAGCTAGAGCTGTGGTATTGTCCGAGATGACTTGAATCACCCGACCGACACTTGATCTTCGAAGAATCTGAAGAGCCAGAAAATCGCTTCAGTTCTTTGATATTTATGTGCCAGGTCACCTGTTCCCCTTCCAGGTGCCTGACACTTCCTTCCCTTCCCAGTGTTGCTCCCCATCCCCGACATGGACGCCCGGGAGAACAACACTCAGGTCGGGGCTCTGAAGATAGAGGACACCCCTTCTGCCAAGCTTTACAGGATCCAACCACCACCCGAGATGGTCCTTCACCTCGAGGGATCCTGAGAGACTCGCCTAAGATTTTCCTTGTCTTCCAGTTGTCTTGCAGGAAAGAACTGAAGAGGTCTGAGATGTAGTCTCCCAGGGAAACAAACTTTTCAGTGAGGAAATGGTCCCCAGCAGACTCATCCATTCCCTCACCGAACATGTTTCTTTCCCCAGAAGGCTGAAACTTTTACTACAGTGCTGACGTTCCTGGGATGGAAAGGCTGAAACTCCACTGAGTCCATCTGAATCCCCAGATAAAGAATGGACTGAGAGGGGTCAGGTGCGACTTCTCTAACCACCAAGAAGTCGTAGTGACTTTGTCTGTGTTCAAAGTTGGACTTGCAGATCCCTCCAGACACCTTTGTTCCCCGATGACGCCGGATGAGCCAGTCGCCCAGATAGAGCGATACCTTACGCCGGCAAGATGAAGCCACCGGGCTACATCCCCTCATGACGGTGAAAACCATGGAGCTGGACAGGCCAACAAAGAGCTCTGAACTGGTACACCTTCCCCTCAAGACGAACCAAAACTTTCTGATTGAGGATGAATCGGGACATGAAAATACGCGTCCTGAAGGTCGAGAGATAACATCCAATCCCCTGGTCTTAAGGCATTGATAACAGACTGAGCCGCTCCATCTTGAACTTCTCTTTGACGACAAAGTTGTTCAGTCTGCTGACATCCAGGACAGGTCTCCAACTTCCCTGACTGTTTTGGGACCAGGAAGAGCCATTGTAGAAACCTGGGAATCCAGGTCTAAGACTCTGCCCCATTGCTCTCTTTGAATCATTTCCTTCCAGCAGGTCGCAAAGGATCTCTTGAGCTTTCTGGTCCGTAAGAAGGAGAGAGATCTCAAGGGCTAAAGGCTTAAGGGGGTTTTGAAAGAACGGGATCCTGTATCCTTTTTTTGAAAAACCGAAGGGACCAACTGTCTGCCCTCTTACTTTCCAGGCCTCGGAAAACAGGAAGAAGCCTGGCACTCACCGGTGTCTGGAGGTGAGAATCACAGTCACTTCTGCCCTACCTGGAAGAAGGGGCTCTGGCCTGGAGAGGCCTCGAAGAAGGCTCTAGAAGAAGATCCGCACGAAAGGGCTTCTTCATCTTCTCAAATGCTGACGGTTGACGCTGAAGGTCGACACAGGGCGCCTGGAAGACTGGAGCAAGGAGGTCCTGTGTGGTCTTCTTGCAAGCTTGCAGCGAGATCTGACTATCGAAGCCGGGAAAAGATGACAGAAAGGAGCAAACAACAGTTCAGCTCCTGTGAAAGGAGAAACGGACTTTCAAAGGAAATTGCAGAAGAAAGCCCTCTTTTAGAGCACTCCAAAATGAGAAGGCCAGTTCAGAACGCCTATCCCTGATTGCCTTGTCCATGCAAGACAAGATGCACTGAAGGTCCGAGAAGGACACAGAGTCCCGACTACGAGTCCTTAAGTCCAAGGCCCCAAGGCACCAGTCCAGAAAGTTGAAAACCTCCATCGACTTGAAAAGGCCTTCAAAAGATGGTCCATCTCTGTAAGAGTCCAAGACACCTTGGCCAAGAAAGAAGAGACTCCTGGACGATCCACGGGAGGCAAAATCACCTGAGAGGAAGAAGGAAGACGTAAGCCCAAGTCTTCTCCCGTCTCATACCACATTCCAGCTACCCGAGAGTCTTGAAGGGGGAAGGGGCGAAAGAAGACTTTCCTTGAGACTTTATCTTCCATCCACAAATGGACTTTCTTGAAGGCCCGCTTGTGGAAAGAGAAGTAGTCATCTTCAGAAAGCCGGGCGATTTCTAGACTTAGTCGGGTTAACTGCGAAGGAGGGAAAGAGGAGCAGAAGGCTGAAACTTGTCAGAAACAATTTCTTCTCAAAAGCTTGGATTGGAATCCGGTAGTCGGAGTGAAAGACTGATCCCCTTAATCTCATCTCCTCAGAGTCCGAGACCCTGAGTCTATCTCCAACATTGGGCGGGGAAGACAGAGAGAAGTTGGAGAGAAAAAGACCTGGGTCCACCTTGGAAGAGGAAACTGGCGGGAAGAAGCAGCAGGAGAACCAGGAACTCACACAGGAGCCGCCCTGCCGACGTGCTGACGGAGCCCTGAAGCGGGAGTCAAAAACCCTGATGAGCGCCTGGCGCCACGCCTCAAAGCAGCCGAAAGGCCCTGAAGCTGTCCAATCGAGCGCCACGAGTCCTGGCAGCATGATCAACGCCTGGACGAGCCTCCTGAGAGTCATCATGCTCATAGCATGACGAACGTCATAGGAGCCTGACGAGCATCATCGAGCGTGAACGTGACGGAGAACGAGAAGAGCTGCCTGGGAGGATGTCCTGGGGTGACGCCAAGAGGAGTCCTGGATCAACACTCCGGGTCACGAGCAAAAGGGAGCTGATTCCACAGAACGAAAGCAGGGGCGCAGACGGGGAGAGAGACTAACGAGAGCAGGAGAAGGAGAACGCCTTAGATCTTTAACTGGCAGTCGACAAATCCGATGAGTACGGGACCTGCTCTCCCAGCAGCGAGAATGGGAGAGTTGCTGCTGCATGGAGGCATAAGACGTCCTCGCTGGAGACGCCCTCTCTGGAGAAGGGGCTGCACCTGAGGCAGAAGGGGGGAAGGGACGTCCTCCTCCTTCTACGAGGAGGGGAGCTCTTGCGCAGGCTGGGAACACGTCCCTCCTCGGATGAAATCCTGGTCCTTTCTGGGAACGATTCACAAAAGTCGTGAGAGGACTCACAGAGTACGAGAAAGAGGAGAAGAAGCGCCCCTTCAACGCTTCTCTTAAGAGGGCGAGTCTACCGAGAACCAACCCCTATGGAGGAGGACGTGTCAGAAGACGAAAAACAGTCCTTCAGGACACGAGCACGAAAGTTCGATCCTTGGCAGCCTGGGAACGCCATCAAGGCCTGCCCAAGGACGCGGAGATCAGGGGTTCTCAGAATCTCCTCCTTGCTTACATGCCCATTCCCCGAGTCCTGGGAGTCCAGCAGAGGTCCAGGCCTCCAGAGGCATGGGGCCGATCTGATGCCCTCCACTACACTGGGGGCACTAGTCACTTCACAACAATTCCTTCTTTGGAGAGCTGACACCTTAGACTCTAATGCACGAATGGATCTCCATCATGGCGGGCATATTAGCCTCCACTGCAATCACAGGGGCTGGAGACAAAACCACAGGGAAAGGAGAAGCATTAGTAGGGGAAACAGGGATAACATCAACACTTCTGACTGCAAAGAGACACACTCCCGGAGGAAGACCTCCTCAGTCGATCACGCTCCAACTTCCTCAACGCAAGAATCATACGCCTTCCATTCATTTTCAGACAAAAGAAGCACACCCATTGCACCGATCATCCAACATGCATATATGCTTCCTACATCTCATGAACATACAGTGTGAGGGTTCAACCGGCTTTCGCAACCTCACCTTTACACTCAGACATCACACACCCTGAAACTAGCAGAGCTAGACCCGACATAATGATAGGAAAAGCCAAAACCAAAGAAAAGTCAAAAGCGTATGCCATCCACAAAGCCAAAGTCAAAAACCAAAAAGACAATCAGATACTTAAGAAAAAGAAACTTGATGACGGAGGTGCAGACAACAGTTGCTGACAACACCGGCGACAGAGAAAATCTGAATAGAAATGGGAATGGTTCTTGATACTCCGCTTCTCCCAGCGGCGGAATGGGTACTTCAATCACCTGGCCCCATCTAAGGCAGCCGTAAAGTTTTGAATTTCACGGTCCTTTCGAGAATACAGCTATATATATATCTGTTGTAAGTGTCATGAACAAATGTCCAAATCTAATAACTTGACTAAATAAATGCCGAAAGGCAATCAAAAGAATCCAAAATACTTCACCGATCTTCTAGGGGAAAATAACCAGTAAAGCCTACGAAAAATCCAAATTAGGCAATTCTGGTTATCAGCGGAGTTCAATTCTGATGGCATGACGATAACCGAAAATCAGCAATTTTCTGCGCAATTTTCAGGCTTTTTAGTGATTTTTGGTTATCCTCTGTTAGTATGTATCAGTCCCAATATCCAATTATGAGCGCTGATATGGAAATCGGTTGATTTTCGGCACCAAAAATTGCCAATTTTCTTCAGACAAGCCCTGCATAACTGGATCACTGATAACCGAGCCCGCTGAGCAACCAAACTGCCTGTACTATAGCCGCTGCTCACAACCTTCATTGAAAGCTGGTAGAAATAAATTAAAACCTTCTTGTTATTTTATTCTCTTCCCGAAAGTGGGCGGGGCTAGCTACTTACACCAAAATAAACAAAAGAATCGCTATTGTGAATTTTCAGATTTTAGCTGCCAGTTATTAGAAGTTGTTAATTACTTGGTAAGTTACTTACTTTCTTTGTACAAATTAAGAGCTTATATAAAACAACATGTGAGCAGCCACCTTGTAAGGGGTAAATGAGGGACTTGTAGGCACACCCTTAGAGGGACTTGTAGGAATGAGGAATGATGATGTGTCCAGACATCTGTCCTCATTACCTGGAAAACAAAAAAGTTCCTCCAAAAGGCAAAAGATTGTCCTATACCCCCTGGCTTTGTGGGCTCTACACAGTTTAAACAACAAACAAATTCACTTAGGAGTCATACACCCACTTCCTCATCTCAAGAAGCCAAGGAGTCATACACCCACTTCCACTTCATCCAAGAAGCCAGAAAGAAAATGTTTTCCGGACACCACCCAGCAAGGTACAGTACTGATGAAAAGTCTCACACTCTAGCCTAAGAGGATGAGTTCTTTTTCAAATAGTGCTTCATAAGTTGCACTGCAAATAGCCTAGCATCTCATCCAAGTCACTACCAACAATGTCTTGCAACAAGTCTAATCCTTCAGCCTCAGAAAAATCAGCTGAGTGGTCTGGCCAAAGAGCTTGTTAACAGCTGAGGGTCTGCAAAACCACTTAACTTGGAGAGAGATAAAAACTCAGATTCTTCCTTTAGGAACTGACAGGCTTTGAATTTTTCACAAACTTAGTGATGTAGAAGAAATGGGGATAGACCATATCCCTGTGAGTACTGGACCATATGGAAAACCCTGTAATTCCCACCATGCACGCTCTAGATAAAGCCAGCTAAAGGACAGTCTACATGTAAGATGTTTGACCTTAGGCTCCCTTACAGCTCATAGGACACTTTGGTTTTATTATTGTGGAGGACAAAGCCCCCAAGGAAAACAAGACTGTTCAAAACCTCAGGAGCATGGACAACAAAACTGGACAAAGAGAGATCCATAATTTCTCAGCCTAAAGACCTGTGCATAAGGTGGAGTAAATAGTTGCTTTACCTTAGAGACAGAGAGAAATTTGTCTCAGCATAGGTAAAAGAAGTTCTGCTGAACAGAAAAGAGGCCCATTCTGAACAGAAGTTCTGACTGAGAGAGACCCATTCTACAACACCAACAACAGGAGGAGGCCCAATTTTCAGGAGAAAGGTGAGATACCCAAACATCTCCCTAGAAGTCATGTAAGAAAAGCTTCTTCTCGCAGGATAAGCTGGATGGTTTCCATGCATGAAGATGAAGGGAGTGGACTGTCTGCTGGTACCATGAATGTGGGCTGACAAAGATGAGTGGTCTAAGAGGGGCAGCAGATCTAGAGAACACTCCAGCATGTGCCAGCAAGGAGCCATATGAGGGTCATCCTCAAACACAGGGTGGTCAAGACCCTGTTGATCACCCAAAGAATCAGACCGAATGGCTGAAAGGCAAAAGTGTTGAGATTTTCCCAGGTGTTGGAATGTATTTTAATGGCTGCCCAGGTTCTGTAATGAGGGAGCGGAACACCAGGAGCTTTCTTGTTTAACTGTAGTAGCAACAGATCAATCACTGGGTGTTCTCCAAATCTTGAGAAGTCTCTACACCATTCAGAAAGTAGGGACCACTTCATCCCTACCACCTAACTCCTGGTGGTTGTTGATCCACCAGACATTTCTCCCTGCTTAGAATGTATCTGGCTGATAACTCCAACCAGCTTGCAAACCACCCATGCATACATCTGCAACTGCAACTGACAGCAAGAGAGAGGGAGACCATCCTCCATGCTAGTTGACATATACCACAATGTGGTGTTGTAGTGCATCAAGCTCAACTGTCCATGGAATGTTGGCAGGGCTAGCAATGCGGCTTGCATTTCCAAAATTTGAATGTGCAGATGACGATGTCCTTTTGTCCTCACATGTGAAATGAATGAGCCTAGTGCTGCTTTAGCTGTCACAGTTGGTGCTGGTGGAGAAGCCAATGTGAAATGGTGGAATGAGCTTCCTATGAGGACAGGTGGCTATGGATGACCCACAAAAGCTGAGCTGCCATTTTATCAGAACAGGAACTGTGTTACTACCCATCCACTGTGAGCTTCCTCACATGAGCTGGAATAGAAGTACTCACTACTGAAATATCTATAAACATGCAGGGCACTTTGCCTGCTGCCTGGGGATGAGCCTCGGATTTCTCCCAGTTTAGTTACCATCCCATTTGTAAAAATTCAGAGGTATGCCAGAACCAGCCAGTCATGTAGCAAAATAGCAGTGTCATTAAGTCACCCTCTCTGACAGAATCTAACACTGACTGTGCTGTTTCAGCTGAAGCAAGTCAGAGACATAACTACTAATAAAGAGAGGTCAGTGACTGGTCTCCAGCCAGCAGTTGGCTTTGCACCAGGAAGAGGCAACTGTAAAACCTGAGACCAGTCATCTGTGCCTCCTGCCTCATCATCTCCTCCACTCCACAGCTAGAGATTTAAAGAGTCCGGTGCATAAGTGTCTGGAACAGCAATGAGAGTGTAAGGGGTGAGCAGCAGTCCTTGAAGGGGAATCTGGTAGCCTATTCTGCAGGACTGCAATCATCCAAAGTTCTGGCCCTATCTTTGCCTCATTGCCCAATAACTCTACAGGCGTCACCCTACTTGTAGCTGAGAAGGATGATTGCCAGTGTCAGTATGCTCCTTTCTTCTTCCCCTTACCTCCTTTGTTAAACCATGGCTGGAAGAGAAGGGGAAGTGGGGCTGAAAGGCCTCTTACTACCCTTCAAGAAAGATTTGGGCCATTGACCTGGGTTTGGGAGGAACAGGCCTCAGACCTCAACTCTTGAAGGCTTGGCTGCACCTAAGAGTCTAGCTGCAGTTACTCCTCAAAACCCTGGGGAAGGGAGGGGATTGAAGATACTATCCAGTGGATCAGAGAATCTTGGGATTGTGAGCTTCTCCTTCCACTGGTGCCTCAATGCTACCTCTGGGAAGAGCAAATTGCAAGCCCACCATGACATCTGAAGAATAAAACTACTCTCTGCCAAAACTTGCTTTGAAAATAGAGAGGTGAGACTATTTCTTACCCTCATGAGGACAAATTTTTCCTCAGACTAGCACTTTGGTATGAGAGGAAAGGTATTGCCTTCTCCCAGCAAAGCAACCCCCTAAACTTCCACCCTCTCTCCCTGGGATGAGACAATTGTAGCAACAAAGTCTACCAATGTGTTCAATCACAATTTGAGCCACGAGGCAGCCTGGAAAGAGGGCAAGACAACAGACTCTGTGGCTCTGACTCAAAGCCAAGAAAGAAGTGCCTTTCTTTCTTAGAGACTCTTTAACGGAGGTATTCATCAGTCCAAGAGACTGAAAGGTCAGACTGTACTTTCAGGACATAAAACTTTCTGATGTGTCAATGGTGAGGGAAGAATCTTTTCTGATATGTGGATGACAGCAGGAAACTGTTTGATGATCTCCACTCATTCACCTGGCCCAGAACACAGAGTGAGGGGGCATGACAACTAACTGATGATTTCATTTGGAGCAAACCTAAGGTAAGCTCTCAATGTCATATTTTTTGTTAAGCCAGTCAGGGCAAGAGTGGACAACCCTTGGTGTATCTCTGGAAGTGAGGCTGTTTGAGAGCCACACGGGTTTTTGGGGAAGGAGCCTTGGTAAGTCCACCAAAAGCCATAGAAGGCTCCGGAACCACTTTTCAAGGGCTGAATGGGGGCTATGAGGGTCATCGAAACATTGTGGTGCAACTGAACTTGTCAGCACTCCTTACCATGTTGAAGGGCAGAAAGGCGCAAAAGATCCAGGCTGACCAGTTTGAAGACATGGCATCTGGGTCACCCATGCCAGAAGGTCTAAAGCTGGGGCAGAAGAGAAGAGAAGTATGGAACAGGTCCAAAGTCAGCCTGCCCTATAACCTCCAGAGGTCAAGACAGACCAGGGGATCCAAGGTCCACTCTGTGGAAGGACCTGCTTCGACAGCTTAATTGTCTGCCAGAATGTTTAGTTTCTGAATAAACCGGGAGTGAGCAGCGATTTTGTCATTTTGGTCTGCTCCATGAGATCCTTTACTGTCTGGCACAGAAAAGGAAATGAGTGGCCTGTTTTCAAATGTATGTCAGTTCTATGGTATTGTCCGCGGGACTACTGGTGTACCACTTTCTTGTTGTAGGTCATGGTTGAGAAGCACTGAAGACCTAGATGAATTGCCTTAACTCTCTGACATTGATGAAGGTTCCGTTCTTCAAAATTCATGTCCTGAAACTTCCTGACTCCCCAGAAGGGCTCCCCCAACCTCAGATTCGAGGCATATAAAAAGTCAGGTTGGGGCTCAGAGGGTGAAGAGACTTTCCACAAAAGTCTTCTTCGGACAGCCACCACTGGAGGCCAACTTGATTTCTGGGTGATAAGAAACACAACAGAGTCCGGCGGTTTTCCCTGTCCCAGTTGACTTTGAGGCAGAATTGAGGACTCATGGAGTCTGCCCAGCTTGATGAGCTGCAATGGATGCCAGTGCTCATGCAGGCTCATCCATTGGATAGGCTGAGCAAGACAAGAGGGCAAGAAAACTGTGATCATCTGAAGGCAGTTGGCAATTCTCCTGGGGGACTGAAAAGCCCAAAAATCTGAGAATTGAGAATCATCTCCAGATAGAGGATCTCTATGCGCTCTATGCGGTGGGGGCCACTGGGACTTTTTGGAGGTTTGTGAGTATGCCTAGTTCTGAGTAAGGTGAAGAATGGTCTGCAAGTCCTTCATGCATCCTTTGAAGGGTTTTTTGAAGAAGCCATCCATTTACTGACTGATGTTGATGCTAGTCAAATGAAGTCATTTTGCAAGAGGGAGGACTCGAAAACACCTGAGGTGCCCAGAGGGGGTGAAGCAAAGAACCTGAAACTGAAAGACGAACCTGAGATACTTCCCTGGAGTCTGATGGATGGGGATATAAAGTACGATCCTGCATATCCACGTTATTATCATCCAATCGCCAGGCGAATGGATGACAGGATTGACTACTGGTTCGCTCATCTTGAACTTCGCCTTCCTTATGATTGAGCGCACTTACAACTGAGCGCAACTTCTACAACTGGTCTCCAACCCCCAATGATTTGGGGACTATGAACAGATGGTTGTAGAAGCCCTCTGTACTGATGTCCTCAACTCCTATGGCTCTCTTTAGAAGGAGAGAGATACATCCTTCAAATGCTTCTCCAAGCTCTGAGTAGGCCATCAAGACGATGGGCAAGTGATAAAGGGGGTTTCCATGAAGGGGATGAGTAGCCCTCCTCTTCAGAACCTTTGATGATCCACTGTTCTGCGCCTCTGAGACTCCACTTCTCCCAAAAATTGAGAAGTCTGGTTCTGTAATGGGGCACAAAGAACTTCTTCATTTCTTAGGCAAAGCCT
The DNA here is from genome assembly GCF_040412425.1 of Macrobrachium rosenbergii. Lineage (NCBI taxonomy): Eukaryota > Metazoa > Arthropoda > Malacostraca > Decapoda > Palaemonidae > Macrobrachium > Macrobrachium rosenbergii. The sequence goes on from NC_089743.1 coordinate 77,076,682, forward strand.
TGGTAGAGCTCCTCTGATAGCTCTGGCTGAGTACCAGACATTGAGCAGGATCTGCAAACTTGATTTGTTTCACGACAATGATGTTGCTGGAGGAGAGACCATCTTTCGGCACAAAATGACGACGAATCCTTGGGACGCTTGAGGTCTGGAAGCAATTTCCTCACTATTGTCTGGGGAAAGGTGAAGAAGATCTAAAGGCGAAAAATAAAGTGCCAACTTCTAAGGCCAACTTGGGACTGTGACCTTTGGTGGTAGAGGAGCACCAGCCTCCCTCTTATTCAGAACCCCAAAGAGAAAAGGGGCACAAGCTCAGAAGAGCTATCCCTGATGGCCTTGTCTGCATACAATGCAGAACTCCTAACCAATCCAAAGCGAAGTTTTCATCCAGTCCTTAGCCTTCAATTTTCTTGGCAAGGGCTCCAACCATTCAGTCTAGGGAAACTGAAGACCCCAAATACCTTGAAGAGATTCTAATAAGGTGGTCCAGCTTTGTCGGACAAAATATTATTTTTGCCAAGCGAAGGCCGAACGACAGGAAGAGTCAACTGGCTTTAAGTCCCTTGGGGGGAGGCAGAAACTCCCAAAGAAGGAGCTTTCCTAGTGGCATATGAAAGGTATCTCCTATTGTGGTGGAATTCAAAACCACAAAAAAACAGTACACAACACTCACTCCTGGTCCTCGGTTGCTGGAAGATGGAGTAAGGCGTCCACGGTCGCCAACACAGCACACAAACCACAAACAAACCAAACCAAAACAGAAAACATGACTCACGAACATACAGCAACAAGAACAGCACACTAAAATTAACAAGGAAAACAACAACTCTGAATCAGCACACAAACAAAACTGTTTCAGACCAAAAAACGACTGACCGGCACCAGCTCTGACTCAAAACTGCCTCCAAACCAAAAATCTCACATATATTCCATAGACAGACAGCCCAGAAACAAACCAACGACTTCATCCCTCTTCCAACAACCAAGCACTCACTAACGACAATTACACTCCCTCTCTCTCTCTCACAAACGTTGGAAAATGCTAAATAAAAACAAATTTATTCATCCTCTATAATTCTCCCTTTTAGCATTTCCAACCAATACCTTCACACTGCATTCAAATCGCCTTTACGCACTCCACGGATGCTCACTAGCAGGTCTCTTAGATCAAGCCATGGGCACGCAATCATTCTCTGTTTCAGAATCATTCTCTTCTAGCAACATTCAAATCCACATCTTTCCTCCATTCTCTCAGATTCACGCTATATCTTCTTCACTATTCCCACTCTCACTCATCCACAATCTCATCTATACCCCTCTAACTCGTTCCCCAATACCTCCCCACCCTTCAACTAACCATCCCATTCGGGCTCATTGGACCTTTTCCAATTCTTGCAACGATTCATTCATGCTTTCAATCACTGTTCATCACTGCTACGCTCTCTACTTTACACTTTCGGGCCACTCCAACCGCTCACTAACCCCTACACGCTCAGTCAACTCAGTTATATCAAACCCGCATATGCTACATTCTATTCATACCATCCTATTCCCATCCGTGATACACGCTTTATCACTCATTTTCACTTTGGCACTCACACACCTATCAATACAACTTACGACTCATTCCGCTCACTTACGAGTGCCCCTTTCTACGCTTCTCCTACCTATACCTATCAAAACAAATTGCTCATCCTCATGCAACAACCCCTCACGCATGCATCACAGCAAATGTGTGGAGGATCCACCCATTTGAACCCCTTCACACTCTGTTTCCGTGAATTACGCTGTCACAGTCACCTCTCTGGCGCCTACATACACTTGATACATGCCCTTCCATTTTATATTGTCACCATTGCTTTCTCGGTTCTGAACACATTCTCCTGAGAATGCCCATTCTTACCAAGCTGCTTAAATTTGCATTCCTTGTACCCCTACAGCCATAGAAGATTATGACCCACCTGTCCATGACCTGTAGCATTTAACCCCTTTGACACTCACCAAATGTCCTGGATTGCCCACACCCGGAAACACGCCTCCTAGCCCCACCTGACTCATTCTTTATGTCCTTCCTTTACACATCTAAAACATGTTCGACTTCCACTTCATTTGACCTGTCCCTTTCACACTACTATCCCTAAACCGGCTTACCAACCCGTTGTTCTCTCTTTACAAAACCCACCATTCATCCTCACTGGCACCTCCACATTACTTGCTCTTACACTCCTATCTATTACACTATTGGCCATTCTCATTGGGCCCTCAACACTGCATCCCTAAAGCTTCCAAAAACCTGGTACTCTAGTCGTCATCTTGGCCCAGCCCCTTTTTTATACTTCTCAGGTCGTCATTTTCAAGCCTATGAGACTACAATTTCCATGGATTTTCCCTTCAACCTTCATTAAACCATCTTTCTTCTCCTTCCGGACATAGAGTTCACAAATTTGCTCTAACTCCATCTTTCCCTAACAACTTTACTGAAATATTGCATGATCTATCCCAATCCCCAAACTTTGCCTTTGCCAACGCTTTCCAGCCTACAAATATTACAGTGACAAGTGTCCATCTTTTGTTGCTTTATCAAATTCATTCTGGCCTCTTATACTTAACACTCGCTAATTTGTTCTTCTGATTTGCTGCTAGTCTAGCTTTCAATTGTAGATTTGATCCCCACACTCATTTGTCCTTAGTGATATCAAGCAAAACTAAACAAATATTCTCATGTTTGCCTTCTCTTTACATCTTTATTTACACTGACATAACCTTTGCATGGATTTCATGCTAAGAAATCATGCACATTACATCACTATAATACCTTTCACACCGAATCCTGAATCATAGCCTTTGTTACTTCTTTTCTCACTTTCACTTCAAGCTCACCTTCGCTTACTTTCACTCTGTCCTTCATACCCTCTTTGAATACAAAGAGTCTACAGATTTACAATATGTTGTCATTACACTCTTTCTTTCCCCTGATCCACGATTATCCAACATTCATCCACCAAACCATGCCTCACAACTCACCTTCTTTCCTGCCTTTCCCACATCATCAACTTCATCCTTCTCCCTGATTTATCCTTACTGTCCCTCCGTCTTCCCTTTGCTTTCTTTCACAGTCCCTTTCCCACTCCTGCCTTGATCCCTTCGTTTACTTCCTATTTCCACATCACTTCATCACTCACGCTTCCATTCACTTCCTTCCTCTTCTTCTCTCTGCTCCTGAATGCGCAAGTCAGGACCTTTCACAACAGCACTTCAAAGACACGTCCTACCCGGCACGAAAGCTTTATATAAATCCAACTTTTCATTTGTGGGTCCAACATTTTTCTTCTTTTTCCTTTCCATTCTCAGAGGCTGACTAATTTCCATCTCCCTTTCCATTCATCTTCGCACTACTTAGCATTCCCCCATCTCTCCAAACTGACTCTCAATTTTCTATATTATCAACCACGTGGTTTGTCCAAACTGAAGCCTTCCATCCTATGCGTATTGTAATGTCATCAGCTTTCACAGAAATTGGAGTCTATTTTTGCCCCACGCTTTCAAATAATGTGGCGGGAATTAAAACCACAAAAACAGTGCATAACAACACTCACCCTGGTCCTCGGTTGGAAGATGGAGTAAGGTGTCCACGGTCGCCAACACAGCACACAAAAAAACCACACAAACCAAACCAAAACAGAAAAACACACGACTCACGAACATACAGCAACAAGAACAGCACACTTAACAAGGAAAACAACAACTTGAATCAGCACACAAACAAACTGTTTAAGACCAAAAACGACTGACCAGCACTAGCTCTGACTAAAACTCACTCTAAAACTGAAAATCTCACATATTTCCACAGACAGACAGCGCAGAAACAAACTAACGACCTCATCCTCTTCCAACAACTGAAGCACTTACTAACGACACCATTACACACTCTCTCTCTCTCTCACAAAACGTTGGGAAACGCTAAATAAACAAATTTATTCATCCTATAATTCTCCCCTTAGCATTTCCCAACCAATACCTTTCACTGCATTCAAATCGCCCATGCAACACCCACGGATGCTAACTAGCAGGTCCTCTTAGATCGCGTTTGCGGGCACGCAATCATCTTCTCTTCAGAATCATTCTCTTCTAGCAACGTTCAAATCCACATCTTCTCCTCCATTCTCTCTCAGATTCACGCTATTCTTCACTATTCTAATCTCAATTTTACCATCCACAATCATCTATACCTCTAACTCGTTCCCCGAATACCTCCCAATTCTTCAACTAACCCATCCTATTTGCTCATTGGCCTTTTCCAATTCTTTGCAATGATTCATTCATGCTTTCAATCACTGTATATTACTGCTACGTGTCTCATTACTCTTCCACATTTGCTCACTCCAACTGTTCACTAACCCTGACATGTTCCAATTCAACTCAGTTATATTAAAACCACGCATATGCTATATTGTTCTATTCATTACTCATCCATTCATCTGTATACACGCTTTATCACTCATTTTCACTTTTGACACTCACACTATCACACAAATCTCTCTACGACCATTCCGTTCATACATTTCTTCCCTTTCTTACGTTTCCTACCATACTCTATCAAAACAAATTGCTTCATGATCGTCAGTCTTTCAACAACCCCCTCACATACATGCATCACACGCACCGCTTGCATCCTGGAGGATCCACCCATTTGAACCTCCTCACACTCTCAGTTTCCCGAATCGTCACAGTCACCCTCTTTTCGATCTACATACTTGATACATGCCTTCCATTTCCACATTCGACACACTTTGCTCTCGTTCTGAACATTCTCGCATAATGCCATTCTTACCACAGTTGCCACACATTACATTCACTCGGTACCTACAACCATTAGCACATGACTCCACCTGTCCGCACCTGTAGCATTTAACCCCTATCTTTCGTACACTCCCTTACTGTCGTCCTGGTTGCCCACACCCGAAACACGCTCCCAAAGCCCACCTACACTCATTCTTTTTGTATGTCCTTCCTTCACATCTAAAACACTTCTGCCTGACTTCCCACTCATCGACCTTCCCTTTGTACACTACTATTATCCAACCTGTTGTTCCCTTACAAACCCACCATTCATCCTCACTGGCACCTATCCACACATTTGTTTTCTCTTACATTCTATCTATTACACTATCGGCCATTCTCATTGGGCCCCTCTAACACTGCATCCCTAAAGCTTCCAAACTCTGGTACTCTCTCATCTACCCCAGCCCTTACACTTACACTTCTGCTCTCTTTTATAACCCTGTCAAGCTCCATAATCTTCTACAATTTCCAAAATTTCTCCTCAAGTCAACCTTTCATATCTGTCCATCTTTTTCTTCTCCTTCCGCTTCAAGTTCACAAATTAACTCCATCTGGCACTGTCCCTAATAACCGTACTAACTCCCATTCATCTATCCCATCATCCCCAAACTTCTTCTGCCAACGTCTCCAGCCTACAAGCATACAGACAAGGTTTCCAGCTTTTCATTCTTGCCTCATCAAATTCGTTCTTCCTCTTATACTTAACACTAAACTTTCATACGCCCTGCTTGCTCCAACTAGTCTAGCTTTCACCTTGTCATACTCAACATCTCCTACACTCCCCTTGATAACCTTATACATACAAGCAAAACCAGTCAAATATTCTCTAATTCTCGTGCACTCTCTTACTCTCCCCCATACTTATCCTGACAAACCTTTCATACTCTCTAAAGAAATCATGCACATCCTAACTTCCATACTAATTATACCTTTCACATCAGTACCTCCTCACATACATACCTTTCACTTCTTTCACTTTTCCTCCCACTTCCTTACTTTCACTCTGTCCTTTCATACCTTCTTCCGAATACAAATAGTCCTTCACACTACATTCATCTTACTCATTACACTCTTCTTCCCCTCTTTTTATCCACTTTTATCCACTCACCTCCATCCACCTCACTATCACTACTGCCTTCACCCTCTCCCTTCTTCCTGCTTTCCTAAATTTCCTTACCCTTCTCTCTTACTAATTTCCTTTCCTTTCCTCCCTTTTCTTCCCTGATTTATCTCCTTTCCCTCTGTTCCTTCCTTTGCTTTTTCATTCCCTCTTTTTCATCCCTGCCTCTCATTCCTGTTTCTTGCTTCCTATTCCCCATATCACTTTCATCACTCACGCTTCCATTCACTTCTTCCTCCTTTCTTTCTCTCTTGCCTTCACACATTCCAGAGAACCTGCCTCAACAGCCCCTTTCTCCAAAAACATCTTGAACATGGGCCTTTCACCATTTTCTTCCACACCTTTGTCATTCCTCCAACTTTATCCCCCTCTCTTGACTCTCATCCCCCTTCATTTCTCTTTTGCATCTCCCTTAGCATTTCATCTTCCAACTGACTCCCTCAACTCTCATTCCACCAGCCTCTCCTCCTTCTTGCCACTCCTCAACCTCCCCAGTTCCTCCATTCCCTCCAGTCACACTACTAGCCACTAATCTTGCTCTCTATGGTATTTAGAAAGAGGAACTACTCAAATGACATGAAAATATAGCAACTATCCTCTTTTCTCAAATTAACCTCCCCCAGTTCTCTTGGCAGAAGAACACGGTCTTCCAACTCCAGCGTGCAGCGCAACATTAGCCACTAAGAATCTTTAAATATGATATGTACAGCTGCCTTACTGACAGCACACATAAACAGGACGACATGTTGGTTTTGTTCTTCCGCCGATTTCGGTCGGCGGTCGAGTCCTGGGAAACTGTAGGTGTCAGTAAAAGCCTAAAACCGTTAATTTCCGAGGAAAATGAAGGTGATATTCGTGCAAACACATCAAAATCACCTAGAAAACATATTTTCATGTCATTTTGGCCGGTTCCTCTAAAATTTATCTCAAATATTATGTGGCGGAATTAAACCACAAAAATAGTACACTCACCTGGTCACTCGGTTGCTGGAAGATGGAGAGGCGTCACGGTCGCCAACACAGCACACAAAAACCACACAAACCAAACCAAAACAGAAAAACACACGACTCACGAACATACAGCAACAAGAACAGCACACTAACAAAGAAAACAACAACTCTGAATCAGCACACAAACAAACTGTTTAAGACCCAAAAAACGACTGACCAGCACTGGCTCTGACTCAAGACTCACTCTAAAACCGAAAATCCTCATGTATTCCACAGACAGACAGCGCCGTAAACAAACTAACGACCTCATCCTCTTCCAACAACTGAAGCACTCACTAACGACAATTACACACTCTCTCTCTCTCTCACAAACGTTGGGAAATGCTAAATATTAACAAATTTATTCATCCCTGTATAATAATTTATCTGGTTGCGGAGTAAAGCCCTACCCCTTCCTTTGTATCCCCCCATATCTGTCTCTTGTGGCTGGGCTTTACTGTCCCTGTTGTGATTTCAACACTTTTTTGCCCGTGATTTCAGTCCTTTTTTTGCAATGGCAACGCCCTAGATCGAGAAAAATGTGGTAATATAGGAATGGAGATTATAATTCGCCCAACAAGTCACCAATCTTAACTGCAAATGCGAAAAATTGATTACGTTATTAGCCTACTTACAGTGGGTTTCCCTTGGACTAGCGTAGGCCTAGTCGCCACCCGAGTTAGGTGGAACAGGATGGCGTACCTGATTATCAAATACCTTCACATGTTCGGATATATATTTACATATTTTCTTATAGGCCTACTTTAATATACTACGATGCCTGCAGGGGCTCTTCATCATATTTGAGGTACTCATTGGTTTTCGACCAGTTCTTTCCGAGCGTGGAATGGGCTTTTCCATTTTCATACATAATGCAAAAACTCTCTTCTTCTAATCTATAATTAATACATATTTGCTGTTGTAGTATGTTAGAAAGAGTACGTGATCCCCTCCTCCCCTAGGGTCACCACTTGGATTTCTTGATCAAATTACATGGATGGACAAGTTTTACCTACACACAAAAATATGAAAAGAGTAAAACAGTGAGGATGCATTTTATGCTCTGTACACGTCATCGTCTTTTACCTTGGCAGCCTGAACTACCTTCTTGCCTTGACCAAACGTTTTATCATTAAATTGGCTCTTATTTGGTTAAAAGAGTACTTTTAAAGCTATATGAGTCGTAAGAGAAATTTAAAAAGATCATTGGATAAAAATAACTCATGCTAGACGTTAACAGGCCTAAGATTACCGGGCCATAGAAACTTGATACAAAAATAGGCCGTTTGGCTGCTCCAGGAAGACTGTTCTTTTACGACAAAATGCAGAAAATTCATTGCTTCAAAAAAACTGCCATTAACGCTTTTTAGAGAAATATATAAAAAAAAATTGTTAGGTCAGATAGCGAACGAATTCGCGTCTCTTTAACGTTCCGAGCAGTCCATACCTGAGCATCAGGAACTGAATTTTGGTGGCTAAATTGAATGGCCCACTGTAATTTTAAAATTTCATTATTTCAAAAAACAAACCCCGAACGGCACCCCTCCAGAATACAAGCTTCAGGGCTGTATCTTTTACCGTTATTGCTTGACAGATATGTTAGGTCCCTCACCCACAGACCACTGCCCTACCACATCCCCTGAAGGCCAAATTCGATATCTGGATCTCCGGAACGGTTGAACGGATTTCGATGAAATTTAGCATGATCAGAGACCTTAGTGGTAAACCTTTAAAGCCAGAGCTTCACCCCAGTCTGTCTAATATTTCCAGAGCGGCCCTATAAAGATTATAAGGCAAAGTCCTTTTTTTTTTTGGTTAAGAACTCTACTCCTGGTGACTGGACTTGATTAACCGCTAACTACCTTGGCGGTTGATTTAAGATTAACCCCTACATATACTTTTTATTTTTGTCATCTACTGTATATATGTCTGTTGTAGTTCAAAGCTTTCACTTCTCTGTTTTCCATTCTCCGTGCAAAATAACAAAACGCATGAAATTTTCTTGTCGAAAAATACGGTTGACGTTCCTCCTGTGCCTGTTTATGAAACTTTAACTGCAATATACTGTATAACTCCTAATAACATTCGTGATGGAACTGCATTCTCATATATGCTATCTTCGATTCCTCCCTTCCATTCACTGGTTTTGTCTGGAATAATGTTATCTAAAATAATTTTATGATAATACTTTTCTATTTCTTTGTCATTTCCCTGAGCCTTAAATTAAAAATGTAATTAGTTTCTACCATTTTCATTCTTTCCCTGGTACTTGCACAGCTATCTTTACCAATATCAGAGTTTTCCATCTAAGGCAATATTTATGTACTGCAACTTCCCATTCAGCACCCTTTTCCCCTCTATGATAAAAATATGCGTGTACTTTTAGTCAAACATACCTTCCTATATAACCCATTTCTAATCACATGCAACTTTAAAATGTGATTGCTAAATTTATAACACCGATTTCATAAAAAAAAAAGCCAGTGAAATAATGTAAAATTCTTCCTTATTAGGACTTTTATTACATCTTTCTTTCATCACTGAATATGTTAACCAGCTTTTTCCTCTTTTTGCATCTCAGATATATTCCTTGGTATTAATCTACTGTACTATAAACCACTGTTGCACTTTGGGCTTCAAAATATAATTATCCTATTTTAATATGTGCTTTGAACATTTCTGACATTCGTTTCGTTAACAAATAAACAGTTATAAAGATAGTTAATCCCATCCGTATGTCCTACAGAGATGTATCCTACCCTAACCATAGACTCCAAGTCCTTACCTGGTTGAGGAGGGTTTGCCCCCCCACCTATCCCACGACTCAAAGTGACCTATAGGATCATGAAAGTCACAAAATATAATAGAGGGGTGCATCCCAACCTAACCTAAGACACAAGGTTCTTACTTTGTGTGGGCCTGTGTCTTTTTGGACCCCTCAGTCCTAACTTCATTGGCCGTATCAGCAAATGGTGTAGTCGGTGGGGTATGAGGCTGAACTCCAGTAAAACGAAAACACTATTGATTAACTGATCTCGTACAGATTTTCGACCTCATCCTCCCCTTGAGGTGGGTGGGACTTTGCCGAATGAGTCTGAACCTTTAATTATTCTAAGTGTAAACTTTGACTCACATCTTGGTTTTGAGAAAAATCTGATGTAAGTCTCAGCAAATGCCGCATGGAAGTTAGTTATTGTTCGCAAGGCCTCATATATCCATAACAGTGATAAAATCAGTGCAACCTGTTTTTGGTCATTTGTGCTTCCTTTGCTGGAATACTGTTCTCCGGCGTGGATGTGTACTTCTGCCAGCGATTTACCTCTTTTGGAAAGAGTGGTTCGTGGTGGTAGGTTTCTGTTTCCTAATATTAGCACTTATGACTTGGACCATCGACGGGCTTGTTTGTCACTTTTTCACAGGTTGTATTTTAATAGAGACCTTTCACATTCACAATTGATCCCTGATCCCCTTTTCCTGCCAAGATCTTTTATGATTTTCAGAATCTTCCATATCTATGATGTTTTTGTTTAGGCATCTGTTGGAAAACATATTTACTACCCAATAAACAAAATAGGAGGAGTAATGTTTTCAATAGCCTTTGTTTGTTGCTTTACTTGCTAGTTTGTCACAATAACTTGAAAATCATTAGAGATATTCTTTTGAGGTTTTCACTTCGGTTCTTGTGTTTTAGTAATATTTTTTTTCTAGCAATGAGAATATATCATAGCTGCAGTATATTGTATAAAGGCAACACTGTGCAATATCTACTTCTATTGTTTCCTGCACTGTTGTTTATACTGCATATGACGACCACATTAAAATGTGTAAGCTACGCATCTGGGTTCTTTCTTATCCTCAGGCTGCCTGGTGGCATGTAGGCATTTATATTATAGTGCTTCTGTTCTGTGATGAATATCCAGTCTAAGTAAATCGTTTGGGTTTAGTTGTGAATATGTACATTGTTGGATTTTGATTCCGTTACAGGGCGCCTATTATGTGTAGTTTGGTAATGTGTTGAATAAAGCTTGGAACCTGTCGCTGAGCTTTTGTCTCATCACAATTTATTCAACACATTTACACCATTGACAATAAAACTTTAGATCAGGAATCTGCATACAGTCCCTATATATTAGATCTTGCTCAGCGTAATGCTAGCGCATATGTTTTTTCAAGTTGCTCATGGTGCAGCTTTAGTTCCCGAAACACAACCATTTGTCAGCATCACTGTTTAGTTGTAGAAAACTCAGATCCTCATGGAAACTCCACTATAGCTGTACCATAGGCATGATTTAAGGTTCATTGCAGCGTCCCTTCGGTCCTTAGCTGCAACCCCTTTCATTCCTTGTACTCTGCCTCCATTCATATTCTCTTTCTTCCATCTTCCTGTCCACTCTCTCTCCTAAAAATCGGTTTATAGTGTGACTGCGAGGTTTTCCACCTGTTACATCTTTCAAACCTTTCAACGGCCAATTTCCGTTTCAGCACAAAATGACCTCGTAAGTTTCAGCTCTTGGCCTTTGGGCTAAATTCTCTATATTCCATTCCACTATAGCTGTTGTTTATTCTGCAAAGAAGAAGTGTTACGTTTGTGGTAATTTGAGTCACGCTAGGATTACATGCCCTGCCCAGGATGCCTCATGCAAGAGTCTAACCGTGGAAAAACATGCAGTGTTATTGCAGAATATTGTTGCTTATTGAAGTTTAGTGTTACGTACTACTTTATCGTATGCAGTTTGGATAAGAACTTATATTGCTGTTTTTGGTAGAATGCCAGTTCTCATAGACTGACTGGACTAATCATCTAATGCCATATGCAGCATGCTTAGAACATTTGCATTGGGCGAAGTCATTACACAAAGTCTATTTTATAATAGTATTGAATATGTAATGTACTTTATTGAATAATATACCAAAAGTGAAAAACAATGATTGTATGAGTATTCACCTTTAACATACGCAGATGAAAGCACACTGGGCCCAAAGAATGTTTTAGTAATGGTAAAATTGCTAGAGATGAGGAAGGAGGTGCCATAGTTTAGCAACAGGATTACCATTTGTCGAGGATAGCTGCTTCAATGTTGACCTTCACATTCTGAAGATTAAGCCTTTTGAAATGTTGGCACCATCTTTGACTTGTCGTAGTTGTTGTATATACAAAAGATCATTGGCATACTAAGGGTTTCTCCCATAGGGGGTAGTGCCATCAATGCACCTCACACAGTGCTCTGTAAGCATTACTTAAGGTTCTTTGCAGTGGCCCTTCAGCCCCTAGCTGCAACTCTTTTCATTCCTTTCACTGTACCTTCATTCATATTCTCTTTCTTCCATCTTACTTTCCACCTTCTCCCAGCAATTGTTTCATAGTGCAACTGCAAGGTTTTCCTCCTGTTACACCTCTAAAACCTTTTTACTCTAAGTTTCCTATTCAGTATTGAATGACCTCATAGGTCCTACACTTGGGTTCTGGCCTGAATTTTATATTCCATTCCATTCCATTAAAGGATTTCAAAATGACTTCTTGCCTTAGCTTAGATCATCAGTAGGCGTTGTGGTTTTCTATCCATGCAAAAAGTAACTATTCCGTCACTGAACAGCTAAGCTCTTTTCTTTGCAAGGATAGTGGATTTTACTTATATAGCAGCTTTCAAAGCATCACCTCATATCTTTTAAGTTGACCAAGATCATTTAGAGGAATGGTCAAGTTCCCTTTGAAGGCCATTAAGGACTACCACCTTCATGCTTGGCAATTACCCTCCTAGCAGGACACACAGATGGGTGACTGTAGACAAATTGGATGCTTAAAAACATAATGTAGGTGCACAAGTGTATCTACGCAATGTAAATACTGTGGTAGCAATACACTAATGACCATGCAGAAGACTGGGAGATGAGGAATATGGCTGCTGCTTAGATGCCCAACATTCATGAAAGTATCATACCACATATTGCTTGCCTGGGAAAAATCAAAATTCAAAACTTGGAATACAGTGTCTGCTGAATGTATACAGTATTAGTGCTTTCACCCAGTTAACCTGGGGAATACAGTATCCTTGTAGGCTTAAAAAATTATCTCTAATCCCAACAATGGGATCCCTTTTTGATAATCAAGACAATGATCTTTAGAGGATACTGGAGTGGTTGGACAGTATGATGGGAGAAAGTTAGTAATATCTGAAAGAGACTGAGTCTGCATTGAGATAATTGTAAGAGATTCAAAACCTGGGTATAAAGCATTCCTGGTGCAAGAGCCCTCTTCCCAGAGGCAGCTAACACTGAGTAAAATATCAAAATGATGCCCTGAATTTCATCAAGGGATTCTCTCATTAAGACCTTTAGATAAATGAATGACCCCTTTCTTACCAACCCATGATCCCCTAAATGACCAGCAAGCAAACACAGAATATACAATCAACTTGTCAATTGAGTTTTGATGAACTTAAAAGGAAAATAACCAGTCTCTTGTAGGGAATAGTGCCGCCAATGCATCTCTAAGTGGTGCACTGTAGGACATTATTACGGTTCATGCAGTGTCTTACCTCACCACTAAAAATCCTAATTCATTTAAGCTTTTACTGTATTTCCGTTCCAATCGATCTTACTTTCCACCCTTCCTCCTAACAATTGTTGCATAGTGCAACTGCTAACATTTCAGTGAAACTTTTTTGCAACTAAATTTTCTCAATTTTCCTTTCAGCGCTGAATGACCTCATCGTAGTTCCCAGCGCCTGGCCTTTAGTTTTGTATTCCATTCCATTCCATTACCTGTCTCCTTAATCACCAAGAAAAGATGACTGGAGAAGCCTGAAGAGCAATGGTCTGACTTCCAGTGCATCCTTCTCCACCATTTCCTGCACCTTTGACTGACAGAGTAAATTCAGTTCACAAGTAAGAAACAAAATCTTCTGATAAAGGGTAGACCACTGGTCCTGAAGAGAAATCTGTCGTCAAAGAACACATACCACCCAAGCCTCTGCCCCATCACTACCACATTGCTCAATGGGATGACATGCATTCCCTACTTGCAGCAGCTGGAGAAGATTACCCCTTTCAGCATCCCCCTCTTTGCCATTGCTTCTCTTTCAAGGCCAAACCCTAGTAGGAAAACTGAAAGGGTCAGGAAGACTATTGATCTGGCCTTGGAAGGGGTCAAGCCTTTTCCAAAGCCTGATGTTGATGGCATAGCCATCCCTGAAGGCTTGGCTGCAGTGCCATTTGCAGATCCAAAAAGAACTTTGAAGGAATGTGCACAATGGATAATCAAATCCAGAATGTCACTTTTCCATTTCTCCACCACTTCTTGCTTGTACTATTTGAGAAGGATATGGGGGAACCCACAATCCATTCCTAACCACAAGACTTTTCTCAGTCACAGCCCATCTTGAAAGAGGTTACTTCACCTAATTGCATCTAAAAAGACCTCGCCATCCTGTATAAATTTACAAAATAGTGAGGAAGGAAGAGCAATGTCCTTCCTCCTGATGCCAACATCCTTTGGAACTACCTTATCCTCCGATGAGACCCTGCCATCGTGTTGAGCCAACAAAATGTAGCCTGAAATGAAGCCAAATGAAACACAATATATGGTTCCTCATAAATAGAAATTACCTGATTAAATTGAATTGAACTGAATATATAATTTAGGCCAAAATAAAGCACTAACCTATGAGGTTATTCAGCACTGAAATGGGAAATTGACAGCAAAAACTTTGAAAGGTGTAAGAGGAGGGAAACTTTTTGTTTCATATTCAATTGTTAGGAGAGGATGGATATATGGAAGAAAATTCTTATGAAACTGTACAGTAAAGGAATAAAAGGGGTTACAGCTAGGGGCTGAAGGCATGCTGCAAAGAACCTTAAGTAATGCCTACAGTGCACCACATGAGGAGCACTGATGGCACTAACCCCCTACAAGGTCCCTCTACTTAAAGCTGCTCCAAATCAAGGCTGTTCATCAGCCAATGAACTGGCAGGTATACATGGAAGAATGACTGCAGGGTAGAAAATTCACTGATCTGGGAAGCAAATAAAATACTTCCTTCAGAATACTTCTCAAAAGCTGGGACTAGGCAACTGTAAGGAGGAAAAACTCTTGGACAAAATGACATTTTATAATAAAATAGTTTTATATATACTTACCAAGTAACTACATAGCTATTACATTTTCATTTATCTGAAACAAAAATTTGAAAATTCGCGGTAGCATTCAATATTTTGGTGTAGGTAACTCACCCTGCCCACTTTCAAGTTCTTTATCTTACAACACTACTAATGAACCCAATTTCTTTATGCCCTGTGCCCATGAGAGGGGAGGAAGGAGGGTCTTTGATCATGTAGTTACTTGCAAGTATATATAAAACTTTTATTTTATCATAAAAATGTCATTTTTATATAAGTAACTTACCAAGTAACTACATAGCTGAATCCCACATTGACAGGAGGTGTGATGCATGGGCATGTACTACTCAAATAACACTCATGAATGGAGATGAATTTTAAAATAGTAAGTAGTTAACATTGAGATGTTAGTTGTAACCTACTCCAGCAGGAAAATACTGCCTCTGATGCAGCTCATCTCGACCGTAGTGGTGTGGCAGTGAAGCCAGAGGCGCCTCTACATAGTGGGGCTTTGCAGCCAAGGAGTACTCTGATGGCTGCTGAAGCATACAAAACACAAAAGCCCTTGCCCTGGGCGCAGTACCAACTAAGACCATAAAACACAAGTTACACATACACCTCAAACAGATCAGATACCATAACCCATTCATAACATGACAACGAATGATGGGTGCTCCAGGTACTCTGTACCTCCCAACTTTCCAAAACTCGACAACCTAATTCAAGGCAAGTAGATAGGGAGGCGTGGGTACCCCCACCCTTTTTTCCCCCAATACCATGCCAGCCACAGATAATGGGCCAAAAAACTGCAGTTCTCCAAAAACAGTTTCAATGTCCCATAGATAAAAATTTGCAAACACTGATTTGCACCTCCAGAAAGTGGTTTGTAAAATAGAAGATAGTGATAAATTCCTCTTGAAGGAAATCGATGTTGCTACTGCCCTAATTTCGTGGGCTTTAACCTTGCAAATTGGCAAGCCTTCTTGAATCTTAATGTGCGACTCGGTAATCACGTCTCTCAAGAAGAGCGCCAGTGTGTTCTTGGACAAAGGACGGGTTGGATCCTTAACTGAACACCAGAGTTTAGGGGACGCGCCTCTGATATTCTTAGTTCTTTCTAAATAATACGTAAGTGCTCTTACTGGACAAAGAGCTCTCTCTTGGTCCGTAGGACCTAGAATGCCCGTTAAGCCTTTGATTGTGAATGAACGGGGCCAGGGAAAGGATGGCGTTTCATTCTTCGCTATGAACCCCAAAGTAAAGCAACAGACCTCGTCTCCCTGTGTGTGAATCCTACCTTCTTGCTCAGGCCTGTAACTCACTAATTCTTCGCATTAGCTAGAGCTCTATCAGGAAATATGTTTTTTCTTGTAAGATCCCTGAGGGATGGGATCAAGAGGTTCAAAAGAAGTGATCTGAGAGCCATCTTGTAACAACATCTAGATTCCAGGATATGAACTTGATTTCTGTTTCACAGTATATCTAGTGACTTGATAAGGTCACTGATGTCTTTATCAGCCGACAGATCCTAAGACCTCTATGTCTGAAAACAGAGTTGAGCATTACATGTAGCCTGGGATCAGGATCTAGCCAACTGGAGACCTTAAAAATAGCAAGAAATCTGCTATTTGCACTACGGAGGTAGAAGATGATACCTTGTGTCTTCCACACCAGCTGTGGAATATTGACCATTTATTCTGGTAGAGGTTGGAGGAAGACTGATGTCTACATCTGGCAGTTGCTTCCACAGCTGATCTCAAAAAGCCTTTCACTCTGGCAAGCTTTCTGACAGTCTGAAGCCTGTCAGAGCGAGAGTGGATAGTCCTAGATAGAACCGGTGAAAGTGCGGTTGCTTAAGTAGATTTCATCACTGTGGAAGCAAACTTGGGAAGTCTACTAGGAGATTGAGGAGATCTGGAAACCACTCTTTCTGTGGCCAGAAAGGAGCTACCAGGGTCATCGACACGTTGTTGTGGAAGAGGAATTTGTTGGTTACGTCTCTCACCATACTGAATGGTGGGAAGGCGTATACATCCAGGTTCGACCAGTCCTGGAGCATCGCGTCCATTGCCCACGTGAGAGGGTCCGGGGCTGGGGAGCAATACAAAGGGCATCGGTAATTCCTTGACGTTGCAAATAGATCTATCGATAGCTTTCCCCACTGTTTCCACAGGTCGGTGCATACCTGCAGATTCAGTGTCCATTCTGTGGGTAGGACCTGTTTGCAACGACTTAATTCGTCTGCTATGACATTGAGTTTGCCCTGTATAAAGCGGGTAACAATCTTGGTTTGATTTCTTTGTGCCCAGATAAGATCTTTGGTCGCCTGATACAGTGAAAAGGAGTGGGTCCCTCCCTGATTCTTTACGTAGTTCAGAGCGGCGTATTGTCAAGCGGACTATGACTGTGGATTTGTGTTGCTGTTGAGAAATGTTGGAGGCTAAGTGTATGCCTTCAGCTCCTTCACACGTGATATGAGTTCTCTCTGGTAGTTGACCATGTCCCTGACACTTCATTGTTTTCTAGGAGAGCCCCCCAACCCAGATCCGATGTCTGAGTATAATGTGAGGGTTAGTTCAGAGGGTGTAGAGATTTCTTCTGCAAACCTTCCTGGTTACAAGCCACCATCAAAGGTCCCTTTGATCTCAGGTGTGATTATAAAAACAAACGAGTCGGGAGAAACTTCTCTGCCAATTGGCTTTCAAAAGAACTGCAGTACTCTGTGAAGTCTCTAGGGGAACTAACTTTTTCTGGATGAGAGAGTTCCCAATAACTCATCCATTCGTTGGGTCGAAAGTGTGACAGGAGAGAGGAATTTCTGAACTGTTCAAATGCAGGCTTTTATTCTCTTTGTCAGGCGGAAAAGCCAGTGGAAAATCTGAGAGTCGATCTTCATTCCCAAATAAAGAATGATTGACCTGGACTAATCTGGGACTTGTCTAGGTTTCTATCAGTAGGCCCAATTCTTTGGCTAACGCAAGAGCCTTTTTAGGTCCTCGATGCAAAAGCTGATTCCGAGGGGAGTGTAGGAGCCAGTCATCTAAAACAGAGGCAGATGTTGATCCCATGAGATGTAGCCATTTGCCATTGGGGCGAGGACTCGGTGAAAACTTGAGGGGCTGTCGAAGTCCAGCACAGCGCTCAGAATTGAAGATCTTGTCCTGGAACACAAAACCGTAGATATTTCTGGCCTCTGGGTGAATCTGGAACGTGGATATATGCGCTCTATATGTCTGCTATAGTTTGCCATCCAATCCCTGACGGATGGAAGACAGAACTGAGTGGATTGTTTCCATTTTGAATTTCAGAGTCCTGAATAGAAATTCAGGCGCTGACGCCCAGGACAGGTCTCAACCTCCGATGATTTTGGGACGATTTGAATACGTGGATTGTAGAACCCCAGTGTGTTGACATCTCTGACTATTTCTATGGCTCTCCTGGCAAGTAGAGACAAAACTTCCTGTGAAAGGGCCAAATACCTCTCTGAGTCTAAAGAGTAGGCTGCCAAGTTGATAGGAGAGGACACTAAGGGAGGTTTCTCCCTGAATGGGATGGAGTATCCTACTTTGATCACCTCTAAAATCCAAGGTTCTACATCTCTGTTCTTCCACTTGCTCCAAAAATGTAGAAGCCTGGTCCCACTGGTACACGGAGGATAGTATCCTCACTTGTGAAAGGAAGATTTGCTTGCTGACTTCTTGATTGGCCGAGTGGACCTAGAATACACTTGGGAGCGGGGCTGAAATCTACCTCTACCTCCTCAAAATGTATGCTGTAGAGGGGAAACCTTTCTAGGCAAATGATGAAGATGAGGAACGACAGACTCCTTATATGCGTTTGGTGGACTGGGCAGCAAAGTCTTGTGTAATTTCTTTGCAGCTCTGCTGTGATATGTTCTAATGTAGCGGCTGGGAAAGAGTTCCTGTTGATTTAAAGGTGCAAAAAGGGAGTGCGGATCTCTTAGTGGTGACCTTTGGAAGTGAATGAACAACACTGCTCTAGCTTCTAAATACCCCCGCATGAACAAGGCTGCCAGCTCCTGAGATCCATCCCTGATTGCTTTACCTGCCCCTGAGAGCACTCTCAGCCAGTCTGTAGCGAAGTTAGTTTGGAGAGAGGCGCAATCTTTTATTTTCTTCGCTAAGGCGCCGACAGTCCAGTAAAGAAAACTTAAGATCTCGAAGACCTTAAAGATGTCCTTAGTCAAATGCTCGAGTTCAAAAGTCGTAAACAAGATCTTGGAAGAGAAGGCAGATCTTGATGAGTCAATTAAACTGGGGAAATCCCTTTGGGAGGGGGCAGTAACCCCCAACAACGGCACTTCCCCAGTCACATAAGATAAGTAGCTCCTCTTGGATAAGGAGAAGGAGGAGTGCAGAATACCGCTTTCCCCGTCTTCCTCTTTTCTGTCAATCAGCTCTCGAAACTTGACGGAGCTCTCTTGGATGACTTCAATAGTACCATCTTAGGCACCCTAGAAGCTTCCGTAGGCTCTCATCATAAAAGAAGAACCCGGAGAAAAGAAGTCCGGGAAGCAAAACAAGAAGTATTTCAAAAGGGAAGCATAGGCTGAAGCAGGCTCATCCTGTTCTACATCCTCTTCTGCAGACGAAATGGGTGAGTGAGTCAAATCCTCAGGCTCATGAGTCACTGATGGTTTACGAAAAAGGTCCGTAATACTGTCTAAGCGTTGTTTAATCGGTTCCAAAGCCGGGTCCTGAACCAGATGAAAAGTGGAATGTGGTGTCAGATGCTCTGAAAAATTTGGCACCCGCTCAGAAAGGGCGCAATCATGCTACTTATTGAATTGGTTCAACGGGTGCATCGGATCCTCTAGATCCCACTGTGTGTTTGGATCCCTTAGACCCCACTAAACACTTGGATCCCATAGATCACACTTGATGAAAGTATCCCTTGGATCCCACTGGATGAATGGATCCCTCGGATCCCACTGGACGACTGAATCCCTCAGATCCCGATGGATGTCTGGATCCCTCAGATCCCACTGAATATCTGGATCCTTCCGATCCCACTAGGTACTTGGATCTGCTAGATCCCACTAAACTGGATCCCCTTGGATGCCCAGATCCCATGGATCCAAAAGTACGATCTCTGTGTTTCTTAGATATCCGCTTGGGCGACATAAACTGACGCTCTGACACAGACACTACAGGTGACACATTCGATGGATCATCAAAAACTACATGAAGGTTTGGGACTCGGATCTCGATCTCTGTTCCGCTTGCACGGGATCGGAAATTCAGACTCAGCTGCGGATATTGGCCTTTTCAATGGCCTGGATGCACTTTCGGAGAGCCAGCTGCGCTTCCTCACTTTGCACTTGGATTTGTCGGATCCCGAATCCATATCACTCGATGAAAGTGCATGAACTCCTTCCAGTGGCTGTCTGCCAAGTCCTGGGAATCCGAACAACAGGTTTGTTGAGGAGCAACTACCGACAAAAGCCCACCGATCACCCTGGGACTTACGGTTTGCCTACCCCAGGCTTAGAGTTCGACGAGTGACCTTCCTAGGAGCATCGGTGGGGCGGTAATACCTCCTCCACTGACAACACTGCACTGACGTGCTGGCACCAATCTTATCCATAAGGCCCCTCACTGAAGCCCCCTAGTTGAGCTGCAGTGTTCACTAAGAGACCAAATTTCTGGTCCATTCTGGCTTCCAGACTGGTGATGGCATTGTGTTCGGTAGTTTGGAAGTTGGATAAAGGGGTCACAGGTAAATTTGGAGAACTGGTGATAGGGGAAAATGCAGATATAGGAGTTGGAATAGCATGCAAAATAGGAGACCCCTGGCTAACTGAATTCTTAGCTTCGGCCTTAGCCGCCGCTCTCCTATGTCTGTTACTCTCAAGTTTATTTAAGTAACTTGTTAAAAGTCTTCCATTTCCCGATCCCATTCTTTGCATTCATCACAAGTCAAGACTGAAGAGCAAGTTTGTCCTCTACACTGACAAGAAATGGCATGAGAATCATAATTGATAGAAGTTAGTCTGGTATTACAGCCTTTGCTGCAAAACCTACTACTAGCAGAACTAGAGTCAGACATATCCTGTAGAGCAAAAGTCCAAGCTAAATAAGCTAATGCAATTAGTGCAATCGCTACCAAGACACGGAATACTTCACCAAATAATGATGAAAATCATCCTGTGAATTATACCAAGTCAAAAGAAAGCTGAAGTTAACAACCATGTTAAGCTGTCAACCGGCAGAAACGAATTGGGCTTGTTAGAAGTGTTGTACCTACCCTTCCCCGAAAGTGGGCGGGGCGAGTTACCTACACCAAAATATTGGAACGCTACAGAAAATTTTCAAATTTAAGCTGCTGATAAATGAAACGTAATAGCTATGCAGTTACTTGGTAAGTTACTTATATAAAACATAGGTGTACTTAAGTAGCTGTCCTGGTCACTTCCTCGTGACTACAGTTCATGAGTTTTATGACTTTGCAAAAAATACCTCTCTAACAGGCCGGCACAAGGGATCCTCAGTCCTGCAGAATCTCTGGCAGAACAAGTTGGATCCTTTACGAGAGGGATGAGTGACCAGAACAAGTCTTGTGGTGGCTATTGAACATGGCTACCTTCATTTCCTCTATACCGAATCAGCTAGGCTGGCACTCTTGCCTGTCCCGTGTGGAGCACCAGTGATTGGTGGACAGGCTGCATATGCTCCACACAAAGGATTACAGCCATGTATGCGATGATAAGGAGGACGACTGTGAGCACACCCCAGGACATATTGAAATAGTTCTGAAGAAATTTGCTAGGCAGCAGTCCATGAAAATGCAGACTTTGCAACATGCTTTGGAAGAAACACTGACACAGGAAGAACCAGGGTTGGTACTCCTCCCCTGAGCAAGACGTGCAGGTGACTGGGAGCTAATGGGGTCACACCAAGGACTGAGCATGAGTGAGCTCAAAGAATGGAAATCACTCACATGCATACTTGCGTGCTGATCACTTTCACTTCCCAGACATCACCTAACCCATGAATGGGTGTTGAGATCACCATTACTTGCAATAACCAGAAGATTTCTTAGCCTTCTTGTGGGGGGCAGCCTTCCATGTCTTCTCCCTACGCTTCTACGAATGTCCAGAGATAGGGAGGATGAGGAAGCAGACAAAGGAAGACAACCAGGAAGAGGAGAAAGGCAAAGCATTCTTTGACCTCTCTGTCTTCTCACATATCTTCCAAAGACTGAATTGAGGCAAACATCCTAGTGGGGATAGGAACAGGAACTGCTGGAGTAGCAGAAGGCCCAATAATGCAGGGCACTCTGTCTTGGAGGGGAAATCAGAGCCAAGATTATTGCAGGTGACTAACTTTTGTCTGAAGCCAAGTATTTAAGAAACGCTTTCAGGGATGGATTCCACAGAATGCCAAGAATAGGCCACAACACTTTCAGCAGATCCTTCCCCAGACTGAGCAAGGGAAGAGCCAGTCAGACTGTCTCAAGAGAAGCAGCTGGGGTCAAGGAAGGCAGGAACAGGTGAGAACAGCTGTGTGTTGCCCTGAAGACACTGACATGCCTTTTTTTAACTTCCTCCTCCTCCTCAACTTGTACCACTTCCACAGGACAATGCAATTCAGGGATGGTGTACACTCATGATCTCTGCAAGCACTAAATAAAAGAATGGGGGTTAATAGTCACAGACAGCTTAAATCTAGCACATAGTCACATGCAATTTACATCTAGCACACACTCAATGCTGCTCAGGATATCCAAGTTGATTATTCTTTCTAAAAGAATCATCATGTACCATCATTCTTAGCACACACAAACCAAGTTACCTGAAACACAAGACAAACTCATCAGTCATTCAAACCAGCAAATACTCAAGTTAGCTCTAACAGAGGCCACGATAAAAGGAATTCCCACATCTGGACAAGAGGTTGGCCAAAGAAAGAGTGACGCTGTTTACAGCATGTGGGTGTGTCACCCATCTCTTCACTAACCTGACAATAGTTAACTACCTAGTTAGCTTTGGCAATCAGCATTCACTTAAGGTTTGTCCATGTGAAGGATGAAGGTTTGTATTCTCATAAGAACAAATAATAATTGTATTTCCTCGTCATGCTTGTAACTTTTTCATACAATAGGAACAAAGGATAGAGCTAGAAGCTTTTCAAGTTCTTGTATCTGCAGCCTTTAATAATTAAGTGGGCGACTTGTGATTGGCATTCTATGAAGACTTATTCAACAGAAGAGATAAATGTAATTAAAACAATAATCACCTTGATCTTCAGAAAATACTGAAATACTGTACCATATCAAAATCAGGTACCCTAGTCTCTTGGAAAAATAAGCAAACACTACTTACAAGTAATTTGTTTTCAGTTCTAAAATGCATGTAAACATTGTCTCATGGGCAGCAAAGTAACAGTTACCAATTTGTAATGGAGCTCTGTCAAAAAGACTCTAAAGTTTCTGCTGACCAGTTTTCTAGAGACAAACTTCCTTTACTTACGTACAAATATTGCTTACCAAAATTTTTCAAGAAACCTTCCAGTGTAATGTATGGGGCCTATGATCATCAAGAGATTCCTTTTAAAGAGAAATTCCACAAGTCTGAGTTACTCTCCCAAAGAATTACTTTTCACGGGTCTAATGTTGGCAATTCCTCAAAACAGTAGTATACTCTAAACTCTCACAGGTAGTCATTTCCATACATTAACCATACCTGTAAAGGAAATTTTTATAGAGTAAAAAAATTAATTATAATACAGCATTCAGTAAAACTAGAAAATATATACAGCAATTCAGCATTAATGACAATGCAACATGGAAATTTAAAAATTTATCTTCCTCCCACATTACCTTTGAAACTTTTTTTTCAGAATCCGTTTGTTTGCTAGAAATTGAAAGAAACAAGAAAAGTAGGCCATGGTGAATGTAAATTTTTTTGAAAAATTAGTCTACTTTCTATGTACGAGGGTTGTGATAACCGTGTATTACACTCTCACAAGAGGCAGAAACTGTTACGGAAAACCCATTAGTGTACAATGGAAGGCTCTTCATGGTAATCACTAAAATTCAGTACATTATAATATAAACACAGCTTACTCAGGAATCTCTATTGTGCAACATCATGACTTTCTAAAAATGTGCTACTGTATATGTTTACCTATTGATACTATCAGAGATGAGCTAAACAAGGTTTGGAGATGTTTATACAAGGTTCACTTAGAAAAGCAAAGTGAACAACCTATGAAGCAAACAGTATTTGTTTGGAGTTTTATTGAAAGTGGTGTTCCCCATAGGGAGTTAGTGCCTTCTTTGCAGTGCACCTTTAGCCCCTAACTGCAAACCGTTTGGTTTCTTTTGCTGTACCTCCTTCCACATCCTCTTCTAACAATTACTCAAAGTGCAACTGAGAGGTTTTCCTCCTGTTAAACCTTTCAAACTTTTTTCAGCGAGTTTTCATTTCAGCACTGAATGACCTCTCAAGTCCCATTGCTTGGTCTTTGACCTAAGTTCTGTATTTAATTTCAAGTGTTGTGAAGTTCATTCAACCACTTTAAATTCTCAAAATTTACTAGTCAAAAGCATAATCAAATTTATTGTCAGCATTTGCATTGTTCTAAGTAGGGCGGTTTCTTTCATTGTTGGATTGCTGCAATAATCTTTGTTTACAGTAACTCTTAATTATATACCTGCCACACTCTGACTGGCATCTAAAAATGATCAAAATAACAGTACTCATGTCAATATATGAAGGATTTAGTGAAACAGAAGCATAAAAAGATAACTTTTATTTGCACTTCCTCCCTGGTGGCGCTCTATAATTTTACTTTTTGGATGTTTCAGTGAGCTCAGGGTATACAGTACAAGAAATATCAGCTTCCTCTTTTAATACAAGCATTACTTTTTTTTCTTAACACTTGTAAAATGTACCTTCCTACTACGGACAGGTACAAACAAATACAAGGGGCCTCCCTTCATGACTTCATATAATTAAATATATATATTTATGTATATAAATTCATCAATATAAATTATTCCACATATAGTAGAGTGGTTAATTAGTGAATCTTACTTCAGTATTGCCAAGTGTTCTGTTAAATCAGCCAACCAGTTTTTCATGCCATTAATTGCCTCTCATGGACTTTCAGCAAAGTTTAAATACTTATGGAGTTGAAACTAATTGCTCAGAACACCTGGTAGACAAAATAACTATGGTTATCATATAAAAAAAAGAAAAAAAAAATAGGGGGCCACAAAAGAGATGAACTTTCTCTCCTCTCGTATGCACTGAGGCGATACAGCAGGAAGACAAGGATGATGATGAACAACAGTATGGCTGATCCTTGAGCTATCACATGGACTATACTCCTGGTCACTACTAACAAACAACATTAAACCATGGTTTTTCTTAAATTTTAGAAAAAAAATCTTACATGATGCAAAATTACAAAACCACTACAGACAATAGTCAAGTCCCTTCCTTACTTCAGTAAGGGGGGGGACACGGCTCATGTTGTTTGCTAATCAACCTCTCTAAATGGCTGGATGAAGTATAGCAAAGAGGATCGACTCAGCAATGACAAATAAATAAGAAAAATCTCCTCACCCTGCATGGTTGACTGAATATGAGATCATGATATGATAAGGAGCATGAGGCAAGCATGACCAGTGTTTGTGGATCAACCATACTGCTACAATGATTTAAAAAAAAAAATGTATGAGGAATGTCATAGGGGCAACATACAATGACAACCAATGAATAAAGTGTTCCTTTCTTCTCTCCCTCATTGTCATTTCCTATGGTCACTGCACCTACATCACTGGGTCAAGAGGCAACCAATAGCAGTTTTCACAACACTACTAAAGGATTACCAATTGTTATTGGATTCGATATATATACATTTTTTACACAATCGGCCTATCCATGGAATGACGGGGAGAGGATGACATATGGTGTGTCCTTATGTACCCCCCAACCAAAAGTTTCTGCAGTGCTTTAGATCTTAGTTTCTACCTTTGTGAATGAATGGTACGATCACATACCTTCAGGTAACAAGGTAGAAACTAACATGACTGCCACAATTATGAAAAACAAACCAGAGCCAATTCTCTGCTCTGTAGAAACAAATGAGTTTTTGGCAAAATTTAAGAAGTAATCAACTCTTACTTTATAGCCTATCCAATGTATAAAAAGATAGAAAACAGTAACAAAACGTAACTCTACAGGACGGGGAAGTGTGGATCGTTTAGGACGTGGGCAGCGTGTGCACAAGCCATGGCACTCCAGGTACACACATCACTTTTTCATTTTTAATTTTTGAATGGTGGCAGCCTTTTGTTGGGATTTCTTGCCTATCCCATTAAAAAAAGAGAAAAAAAAAAAAAAAAATAGGGGAGAGAGAGAGAAAGAAAATACATAAACTCCTGCCAGATTCCCTGAATGATATCAATATACCAGAGGGCTTGGCTACGGAACAATTCTCCCTCCATTACATGTGGAGTGAATAGTGAAGTTGCAAAAAAAAAAAAAAAAAAAAAAAAAAAAAAATTCATTTCATCTAACTGAATTTAAAGAGCCCAAGTGACCTGTAGTGCTTCCATCATAAAAGTTATCAAATGGGTACTCTAGGCAATGTGAATCGAAACCTTGTGCAATTTGAAACAAGACTAGAATTTTGAAATTTTTTTATGCATCAATAAATTCAACATTTTCTTTTTAAACACTACATGTAGGCTGGACTGTCCTGAAATGACCCTCTGGTTTGAACTTTTGGACCTGATTTTATTGACCTGAAACCAATGCTCTTTTTAGTATTTTTCTAATACCTAAGCAATTTGGGACTTAAAATGTTGTCATATCTGACATCAAAGCATAGGCACTTACTGGGATTACAACTATCAACTTAAGTTACTAAGCACCACACACAAAGAGAAACATTGTTATTCCAAGCAATATTACGACTGGGGGTCCTCTCAACCTTACACACTAATAAGAGTATCACAGTGCCCGCTCCTAACGATCCACACAGGCCGTCCACGAGGGAGAGATATTCACACACCGTCGCAATACTCGTTAACCTTATTTTACAGTGGCATTCAGGACAGATTCAAAGAGGATTTTTTATAATCTTTGTACTTAATTTGTTGGTTATAGCCCACTTTTAGTAATTGGCACTAAAAAAAATTAATTATGAATCCAAGTCAAGAGATGGTTATACCCTGGACTCAATAAAGCTTATATGAAAATATATCTCGAATTTTGTGCCTACACATATATATATCTATATAACAAAAACTGAATAAACAAATATTTTTATATATAGTTTTAAATATTTGATCATCAATGAGCTGGCTAAACCTCCATTACACATTATTATTGTAATACTATAGGAAAAAAAATATTAAGGTGGCTCAACACGATACCCTATAGCTCACCTTGCTGCTCAGATTCCTATTACATTCAGGATTCTTAGCAACAATACTTTGCCAACAGAGTTCAAGCCTAAACAAACAAATAAAAAAAAATTAAAGAAAAAACAATGGTTCTACACTGCTAATGGTGACAACAGTGTAGCACCTGACCCTGAGTGACTGGCAAGGAGGCCAGTTAGCCGGTGGCAGTGAGGAGGTGCTCAGTATTGAGGCTGATAGAACGAAGTCGCCTCTGGGCAAGACGCGACTCTGAAGGGGGTGACAGGCCGAATGGAGGATCCACTCCATGCATGTTCTCGCAATCTTCATCCTGATTCATGCTGAAATGCTGCAACAGGACGCGATTGAGTGCCATGCAAGACTCGGCAAATAGCGACAGTTGTTGTGCACTGTGGTTCCTGAAAGAAATATTGTAATTAGCTTTGCAATGTCTTTCACACTAGTAACTGATTTGTTACCACAATATTGTAATAACTGATTTGTTAACACAATATTGTAATAACTGATTTGTTAACACAATATAGTATATTACAAAGTATAAATTACATTGGGTAGCTCACAATGGTATACTTACTTTCTGATGACATTGGGGGTTTCCAAGCAGGTCGTAGGCCCACCATTCTTAACCCAAGGATGGGCAAGGACCATCTCGGCAGACAATCTTTGAGATGCATCCTTCACGAGTAGCTTCCGAATCAGATCCTTGGCTTCCTCGCTAATGTACGACCACTCTGGCTTGGGGAACTCATAGCTGCCATCCTGAATGTTGTTGAAAAGAAGATCCTGGCACTGAGGACAGGCCTCCCCTCGCTCCCATCCACAATCTTCACCACAGTTGCCGCAGAAAGGTGGGTAACCACACAGAAGAATGTATGTTACCACACCCAAGGACCAAAGATCACACCTCTTATCATATGGCCCAGCATCATCACTTATGAATCCCTCCACCACTTCTGGTGCCATAAACTCTGCAGAGCCTACTGGCGTTAATAACTGGGGGGTCATCACCGGTGAACTTAAATTAGAGTTGAACTTTATTCCAGAACCCAGATCAAAGTCACAAATTTTCACTGGGCACAATTGGTCCGGATACACACACAAGATATTCTCAGGCTTGAGATCCCTGTGTGCAATACCCTTACTGTGTAAGAAAGCTAGTGCAGAAGCAAGGTCTCGGATGACCATGGATGCCTCTGCTTCAGTAAAGTGAGTCCTTCGCTGAATGTGAGATAGCAAAGGCCCTCCATAGATTTTCTCAAAGACCAGGTAGAACTTATCATCCTCTTCAAAGAATTCCACCAACTGGATGATGTTCTTGTGTCCCTGGCAGTGATGGAACATCTCAACTTCCTTAAACACTCTCGTTCGGCTATGTGATGGTACCTTCTCAATGATCTGGAATTGCCACAATATATACTTGTTAAAGTATGTGATATATAAACTAGTAAATATAAAATCATCAAGCTAGAGTATGAACAAAACATGACTTCGCAAACCATTGTGTGAAGATCCAAAAAATAAAATTATTTTCTCTTTACAACACTTACCTTTACGGCATACTCAATGTCTGTATAGATGTTGACACATGTCTGCACTGACGCATATGCACCCTGCCCCAACACCTCGCCGGTAAGTTTGTACAGATCTGAAGAAAAAACATGTCTTAAGGTTATTTAATGAAATACTATTAAAATAAATTACTTTTCCTGAGATATATAACTAGGATCATGAAAAACTCTCGAAACATGTGTTAAGGTTATTTAATGAAATCCTATTAAAATAAATTACTTTTCCTTATACTATTAAAATAAATTACTTTTCCTGAGATATATAACTAGGACTATGAAAAACTCTCGAAGTTTACTAAATTTAAAATTCAAATAACCATTATTAAATGAAAATTCATCACCCTTACCACTGAAAACACTGGCAACAAGAGTGGAACCAGAACGCTTCTTCTTGCGTCTCTTTCTCCTCTCCTTCGCCTCCTCGCGCACCTGCTCCAGGTTGGTGGTGTCTCTTAGTACACTTGTAACGTCTCCTGCAATGAGCAAAATTCAGAATGATTAGCAATGGCTAACATACTCTAGATCATCAAAATTTCTTAAAGTCAAATCAATGGACATATAAACATTGTGGTGTTCTGTCTGTATTCATTGTTAAAATTCTGAAAAAATATTGACTAATTTTTTTCTGGTCACTACTCATTAGCAATGTAAAGTTGTTCTTTCTAGAAAACCCGAGATCCAATTTTTCAACAATTTCTTTGCAAAAACTTTTTAGCAAATCCAACCACTTTCCTTATCTGATGTTAAGAACCTAGACATACATACATAAATACTACAAATGTACTTTATATATATATATATATATATATATATATATATATATATATATATATATATATATATATATATATATATATATATATATATATATATATATATATATATATATATATATATATATATATATATATATACACACCATTCCTTTCATTCCTTGATTTTAACTATGGCAAGGAAGTTGGCAGTCTACAATGTTACATTTTGCAATTTTTGACGCCTGTTACTTGTTACTAAATAGTAACTTACTTTGACCCCTGTTACTAACAAGTAATGTTCTACCCTAACTTGCACTTGGCTAATTTTCAAGTTGAATAAAAATAAACTTTAATCTAATTCCCGGGCACATTACTTGATCTTGCGTAACTGGATGTGACATTCCCATAGACTTCTCTAGGGCATCATCATACCTGTGCTCCTTCGTTAGGAGCCAAACCACTAGCACTGGCCAATTTGTGGCCTGGCTTCCTGGAATACTAGTTTGATAATTTTCCCGCCGTAAAATTTTAATGTTGGACTATACCACAAAACAATTCATTGGGAAACTATTTTCTTAATGTTAACCTGTTATTCTTTCCCCGTATACTTTTCTTAGGTTACCGAAAGGCAATAATATTGCACGGGATAACCTATAAACAACATCGTAACTGCTGGTAAATTATTTGCCTAAAAAATAATCGACTGCAGCTTTTAGAAACAAGTCGCCGATGGCCTGGAATAAAATGGGCAATACGCCCATTTTTGACAGTTTGCTGGCAATGCGATCTGGCCCTTAACGTTATACATTAAGTATTTTGGTGACAACAATAATTTAAATATCTGGCAATGAAAAATTTACTACCCTCGGCTTGGGTAAGTGGGCCTAGTATTTACAATAAAAGAAAATATATATATATATATTAAGGCAGCGCTAGAAAGCGGCTTGCGCACAAAAACGGCAATCCTATTTTGCATAAAGACTAGTTAATTTCACTTGTATTTAAATCTTCTTTCTAACAATTTCTTTTCTTTACATTTAAAAACCCGTTATTCTAGGGTTCTGGTAAGTTACGTTCGACATCGTTACATTATTAGGCATCCTTTTTACCTCGACCCAGAAATCTTCGTTTTTAATACTACTTAACTAGGCTAAAATAATACACCTCTTCTGCTCAGAAAAGTTACTGAAGCGAAAATAAATGCTTTCAAATCATTTATCCCCCCTACCACTTAACAACTTAATAAACCTGTATTATTTACCTAAGGCCAGAAACGAGATACGAGCGAAATGTATTGAATTTCTCCTCCCATACGGAAGATCGACCAGGCGAGCTTTCATACGGTGACACACAGGCTATCAGGGGTTACGAGAAACTTTCACAAATCATAAGTATAAAACATAAAACCAACAACATACCTTGCACCATCTTGACGGTTTGTAGGTATCAATGAGCGAAGATTTATATATATATCACAATTAGCGGGAAGTAGAAGAAAAATCACAGATTCTTGATTAGCACTTTGCGATGCTTTGACTAGACCCTATTCAAACCGCCTTGGGCCTTTATTTGCACTACCACGACGTTGACACTTGCTGGCGTCGCACTCTTGCACTTTTTTCTGGGATGTAGTACCAGCCGTGTGTTTACCAGCTTTGGGAAGCTAGAAGGTAGGAAAAAAAGATCCCGTTGGTGCGCGTACAATCCTATCTATCCATTGCTCTCTGTCTCTAGTGGCGAACTGCGCCTTGGCTCCGGCGTCTCCTGTTAATATGGCCCAGCACCCCCACCCCGCCAGAGTTGCCAGACCCTTCCATGTGCCAAGAAACCACCGCCTTTCTGCCAATTTACCTTTAATTTCATCGAGAATGGCGTATTGCAGGCATTTATGACAACTTACGATAAGACTGCTTGATCGGAAACTACAGTACACAAACAGCAAAGCCTCAGTTTAAACGAAAAAAAATTACTTCGTTGAAGTCGACAGTCGATCCGAGGTGACGCTAACTTTAAATACTGTTCAATGCTGCAACATTACATCAGCAAAGCCCAGACCTCTGGGACAATCTGGAGAGATTCTTGCTGATTTTTCAGAACAAGGCTTTGTAATTTCAAGATGACAAGTCACTGACCAGGTAAAATCAAGATGTCACCATATACGACAAATAGCCTACATTAATTTCCCGTCCTAGTATTAATCTATTCTTTCTAGAACACTGGGGAGAGTGCCATTGCCCTAAATGTTTATAGCCTGTTATATATGGCCAACATTGTTACGGTTCAAAGTAACCTAGGGTAAATCTTTCAAACTTGCAAAAGTAACGTAAATACATTATAGCGAATATTAAAAACGCACCAAATTTCAACCAAGGTAGCCCAACTCCACGCTGGCAGTGTTGTGGCGTGATCAGGTTGGCCAACGTTACTTCAATCATCACGTAGTATTGTTTATATGTGAATTTAATCTACACACAAATCAAACGATTGTAAAATATACGTAATAAAAAGCTATTACGTAAATTATATATTATTATTCCCCCATAACGTAACAAAAACATAATTCAAAATATATATTGGGTTGGTAATTCGTAGTTGCGTAGAAAACTCTGGATGGCAAAGGAGTGTGTCGTTTATCTTCCCTATTATTTCATCAGCTCAGGTGATAAATGACAAAACTCATCTAACGCTCGAAAGCTATGGAAACGACATTACAAACTACAATCGTCTTATAATTTTCATAGACCACTATCCCACAAATAGAAAATGCAATTGTGATTATAGTGAAACAAAACACGACGAATGTTTGTGAACCACAAACGTAACATTTAGAAACGACTGTATCCTCCCTCCAGCGGCCCCTTACGTTTTGGTGCACCATTTACCCCCTCCCTCTCCCTCATCCCCTCAATTCCTCACCGCAATCTCCAGCAGCAACAACAACATGAAGCCAGCTTAGCCAGATATTGCCATCAAAAGCAAACTGTACTTATTTATCTCATACGTGTCAGTGCAGCGCAGTGATCAACTCTTGAATATGGAAGAAATTTAAATTCACGCCAAATTTGTCGAGAGCTCTACCTAGAAACCCATCGACAAAGCTTTCTCTCTCTCGAAATGGGCAACAACGACATCAACAACTCTGCTGGGCTTAAAGGAGGCTCAGTCGGGTCCGGTACCAACCAGTTGGTTACACTATTGGCTTTTATATATCGTTTCTTTTATTTCATGTTCCATGGGCTTAAAATTATCCACTTTCCTTCAATAATGAATAACCAGTACTGAGTAACGTTGTAAGACTATATAATGTTTTTTATATGCAGCAGTGGAAAATTTACCATCAATGTTAATTTTATCAGCAAACTCTCTCTCTCCCCCTCCCTACACACACACACACACACTCTCTCTCTCTCTCTCTCTCTCTCTCTCTCTCTCTCTCTCTCTCTCTCTCTCTCTCTCTCTCTATACACACACACACTATATATATATGTATGTATATTATAATATATATATATATATATATATATATATATATATATATATATATATATATATATATATATATATATATATATATATATATATATATAATATGAACAAGATCAGATAGACATCTCAGCAGCGTAATTATGCCATTTGTGGACAAATTCATTATTTGATGGGAGAGAGTCCTATATCTCACGTTGGTAAAAACTGCTTTATATTTTCGTGGTGACAACACCCAAGCTTCCAGGGCATTTATATAATTTATAAAATTATAATTAAAAATTTATTGACCAAAATGTTTTCAATAAAAAATAAATCTCTGGTTAGCATTTTTATGTATTCTAATCAAACGACTAAACTACAGCGTCATGAATATACGTTGTATTCTGCAACATCACGCGGCAGCCGGCTCTATAGCCAAGCCGGTTGGTTTGGCCAATGACTGGTGGTTGTCTTACAACGTTTGGTTCTTCCTAGAACGTTACGAGCTGCGCAATCTTTGCAAGGTTATTCTCAGAAACCTTGTTCGAAAATTAAAAACATCGTGCAAATCGCGGCTATGCAAAATTCTGAAGACCGACAAACAATATGAATTGTTAAAATACTTATATAAAATTTAATTTGTTTTTAAAGTTATGTACTATATACTATCTTACGAGAAAACACATTGTCGATTTCTGATCATGTCAGTATTGCTGATTCGCTCCTTTGCTAGCGGTTTTAATAACAGCTCCTCTATAATCAAGAAATCCTGAAAGGACTTCAAGCGGGATCTCTTTAAGATATCGATATTAATTATTGCGAATTATTAACAGGATTATTTTATCACAAACTGTGCTCTAAATATATAACATGCTAATATGAATAATGAAAAGGCCTATGGCAAGGCTACGTGCGACACAGCAGGAATATAACAAAGACAGCGACAAAAACAGCGCTACCACGGCCACGCTGTTCCCCTTGACCCGAGAGGTTCGATATTACCTGACCGAGCGTTGGCAATGCTGCTGACAACACCCGCATCCTTCCTCCCTTCCCCCAACAATCCCTTCCGATGCCACCCGGCAATAACCTACCCACCCCACTTCCAACAACCCAAGCAACAGGAACCCTACCACACCCCACGTTAAGAAGTACGTTGGATTGCAATAAACCACATGGTTTGTTTACTATGAGGTCTGCACTTCTTGCTTGCTGTGTGACCGTAAATGAAACGAAGGCGACTTCACCTCCACACCTGTAAAATTATCAACACCAAGTACTTCAGCAGCAATATTATTCTTAATGAAAACCTGGTTAAAATCCCGTTACTAAAACATCGCAGAATAATGGCAAGTTTACGGACGTTTGATTAAAATACCTGGGCATGTGAAATTTCTTTTTAAAATATCGAATAGTTTAAATATGCAAATCACTAGAACAGTTTTTCATATTCTAATACTTGGCACTGATGTCTTCAATATTAATTACCCTCTGCATGAATTACAGAACATTTTGTGTTTTACATAAATTACCAGTAATTTTGTGTACCACATCTTGAGGGGGTTTAATAAACCTCGCCTCTGTTTTAGTTCGATAAAATCGTATGAATGACTAGGCTGACAAGGTCATGAGGGGGTTTAGTAAACCTCGCCTCTGTTTTAATTCGATAAAATCTTATGAATGACTAGGCTGACAAGGAGGTGACCAAGAAACTGGGGATGGAAACCTAGGACTAACCCATTTTCATATGAAAAGCTGACTTACTCCGTTTATAGTTCTTGCTCTTCGCCTGTTCGTGGGCGCGCGCGTACACCGTATGAACCCAACCTAATAATTTTTATCTAAGACATGTTAGATCTGAAAAATAATGTGAAACTGTAACAAAATTAATCAACAGAATGCTAGACCATATAGAGGAAAAGTACCTTAGTTTTTCCTTCCTCACAGATCACAGCAAGGTATTCGATAAAGAGCGTAAAAGAATTCTTTGTTTAAACGCTTCAAAATTTGTTTCAAGACGCGGAACAACATTAAAGTTGAAGTATTGAAATGAGTTAAAACAACGAAACCGGGAATCTCTTAAATGCCAACATAACTGTGATTCATGATACTGACCTGACAAATTCTCTCTCTCTCTCTCTCTCTCTCTCTCTCTCTCTCTCTCTCTCTATATATATATATATATATATATATATATATATATATATATATATATATATATATATATATATATATATATACACATATACACACATTTGCCACAAATCAATATGAAATTCACTAAACATTGGAAACGTTAGTCCAAGTTAAGTACCATTCATAAGTACATCTGCCCGACCAGAGGTCAAACTTGGTCCTTTGGTTAAGTTACAATCTTCTTGTACCACTCTTGCCCAGGGCAGACTCATCAAAAGTGATTTTCCTTGGGTGTAGTTATTTCCAAGGTAAAATGAATGCAATGTTGTATGCGATGTGTATGATCGAGCCAGATGTCAGAAAAATCGACCCCACACACAAGTTGGAGAAGGTGCATAGAAAGAAGAGCGAATGAGATTAAATATTTGTAAACATAAAATGTCATCCATGCATGTAAAAATTCACACATTCATTTATATAAGCTGCAATGACCTAATTTCACAGTTTTTGGATTCGCTTGTCACCACTGTCACTGAAATACCAAGCCTTAAGCCCTGTCCACACTAGCGGGCACTGCACGACGGGCAAACACTGTTCCCATGACCCGTTCCACTGTACTGATCGATCGAGTATGGAGCCAGAACGATGCGACTGTCTGGTAACACTGCTTCAGAAGAGAGAGAAAATATAAACAGCTGGAAGTACCCGTCGGGCATGCCCGCTAGTGTGGCCAGGCCATTAGCCCCAAATGGAAAAACGACTCCCAACATGTCAGGATGAGGTTCACCATAACTGCTTAACCACAAAACTATTCCTGCTCATACATATTTATATTCTAAGCCAAATAAACCCACCCTCACCATTTAACATGCATATACACATATATATTATGTTCCCCTTCAAGACCCCTTTCACGTAACATATCCTTCCTTTTGTGTGCCTTCCTCTCAACACTTCTTAACTGGATTGCTTTACACCAACCTATCATTCTTCAGTCTTTCTCTATGACTGAACTATCTTCCAATACTGAGACAGCCATTCACCGAACCTAGCCTTTTACTGTTCCTACGTATATCAGCATTTCCCAGCCTTTCAAGTAATCTTTTTCATTATACTAAAAACAATTTCATCTCGACAACTTCCACCACCTCCTTTCACCACAAGTTCTACATAAGCAATTTATAACACACACACTATATCCACTCAGTAGAGCTGGTTCAATAAACCCTGGATACATTTCACCCTTGGTATCCTTAAACATGACTAGTTTCCTCCCAATATTTTGAACAAAACCTGCTTCCTTTCATACTTCGCCTACTCTGTAACACCTCTTCTCACATCCTGTCTACTGCAAATTACTTACTAGCAAATAGTTAGAATCTGCTCTTACTTTCTGGAACTATTCTACCACCATCCACAGCTCATCTTCCTGGTTCCGATAACCTTGCACTTGCTCGTGTTTATTCTCAGCTTTCTCCTCTTGCTTACTTAGCAGCTACATCTACTATTCTTTCTCAAAATTCTTTTATCACTCCATCCAAAAAGGCTTTCAAACACATGCTTCACTTCCATCATAAATTTTACTTCTTTCAACAGTTTACCTGTTTTCATTCTCGACACCCTCAACGTCGGTCCTCAACTCATACTGACATAGGATTTCTTTACTATTTATACACTTCGCCACTGAACAACTCCTCAGTTTCTCCTAAACTTTTTGATCCCCGTTCCCCTTAATATCTCTTGCCTTTCTCCTTTTTCGTCTTTACTTCTCCATCCATTATCCTGCATGCCTGTATATGACCCGTTCTGCTATGCTACTGGATCTCCTATCTCTTTTAATTCTCCAAACTTTTAATTTCTCATCCAACATGATGCTTTTGGATAGTCTTTAATGTGAAATACAAAAGTGGAAGTCACGATGAACCGCAATTTGATATAAATTAGATGAAGTGAGGAGGAGTGTAAATTTGGATGGAAGAGTTTCCAATGGTTTGGTCACATGAAAAGAAGGCAAGAGAAAATTTTGACTTAGCACAATATGAAAGTCTAGAGAAAAAGGGGGAGAGAAAGCGTTAAGCTGAAGGTGCGCCAAAAGTGTTGGAAAAGTATTTCATTTTTAAAGATTAAAGTGCACATAAAGGTAAGTGGCACTGTGGATATGTGTTATAAGCGGGTTGCTGATGAGTCTCCTGTGGTGTACAAATCAGCTATACCTGGCAAATAACGGTACTCGACTCCTGACATTCTTTATTATATAACCTGAACTCATTTAAAAAAACATTTATTTCATCTAGAAAGGATTAACTGGAAAGCTCTCCCATTCTGGCCCTGATTCCCGCAAGTGTGAGAACGATGATCTTTCCCCTTCTAGCCCAACGCCCTTTCTCCTTTAAAATAAATAAATACACACGTTTCCTCAAGTTTTCTCTTAAAACGAACTGGCCAATGAATCTGATTAGACCTAGATGAAACGAGAGAGAGAGAGAGAGAGAGAGAGAGAGAGAGAGAGAGTTTATTTCCCCCTTTCTTTTAAAGCAAGTTTTCACTTTTATGTGTGAGCAGAGACGGTAATAGAAAAGCCTTATCACTAACACAGAGAAAAGCAGGTCATGTGATAAGCAGCGGAGACCAACGAGTGAAGGTGGATGATGCAACACTACAGACACTTTTGCTCTCTATTTTTTCCCTCAAGGTTGCGCGATACACAAGTGCTGTGTTATCCGTGTCCCATAACGGATCTCCCACCAAAATCTTGAAGAGGGGCTAATTTTTCAAGCATCAATCTACAGTATTCGTACTAGGTACAAAGTGAATAAACTTTAGTGTAATAACCATTATCATTCCAATGTTACTAATGAACTAGTTTCAATCTTCCACATATGCATACTGTATATATATATATATATATATATATATATATATATATATATATATATATATATATATATATATATATAAAATAAATGTATATATACAGTATATATAATATATATATATATATATATATATATATATATATATATATATATATATATATATATATATATACATACAGTAACTGCTAATGTCTTACGTATGCGTGAGGAGATCCGTCAAAACTTTCTCGAATTATTAGTGATATTAAAAAAAAAAAAAAAAAAAAAAAAAAAAAAAAACAGACGATCGGCATTCACTTCTATCATTTACATATAATTTAAACCCCTGTGGTTTCTTCTGGCAGAGACACATTAGCGAATTATACTGTTCCTCTTTCAAATTCCAGTTCACATTGCACCAGCAACACGGAACATTTGTTGCATCAGAAAAAATAAAAAAGCAAGAGAACGTGTACCTGGAAGAGCAAGGGGATAGGTGAGGGGGGGGGGGTGATCAATGGAGTAGTTGACAGGTTTCCGAGTACTTCATAACCTTTCAAGGAATAATCTTACGTGACGAGGCCTATTTTTTTTTTTTTTGTAATGCTTGTTAGAAAGCCTTAGTAATTATGGTTTTCATTCGCTTTTCAAGAAATATGCCATTTAATGTTCTTATACATATGTGAAATATATAAAACTCAACAGTAACAAGAAATTGGGGAAGAAGGAATAGCTCCACAGCTTCATGTACTTCCCTGATATAGGTCCATGAGCCGAACAGGCCAAGCTACAGTACCTGAGGTCTGGCGATAACAAAACCATTAACGGAAATATGCGAGGTTGAACATTTTAACATCATATCTCTCATGTACCACCTTAACTTCGCTGTAGACGAAATGCAAACCTGACCAATCAATAAAGACCTGGATAATAATTCTGAGTATTAAGAGTAACCAAACTGTGCGAAGAAGTCGAGAAGCTACAAGGGCATCGTGGTTATTACACTTTCATACGTAGCCTACCTGGTAAAAACATGGCCAGTATATTGTACATCTACATTAGTACAGGTTAAATCTGAGAAAACTGTTACCAGTTACTGCATCACCTCTTGTTATATAAATGCAAAATTCTTTAATACAATGGCTAATGCTTAGGTTTTCCTAAATATAACTGCCAAAACTTAACAACAGTCTCCGGTAACCTACATAAAAGCTATTCTGACTTCAGTTCCGAAATCTATATAAATATAGTATTGAAACTTAAATTACTCAATGTAGGGAATCGTAAATGGCGGTGCTTGTGAGGTTAAGACCACATACCCAAAATTCTATATTCGTAAGAACTGACATCCACAACCCTGACAGTTTTCCTCCTGCCCAGATGTAGTTTTCCCAGACTGTTGGGAAGCATCTACAGTAAAACCACAATGGTTACGAACATGGCTGTCTTTAGCTACGTTGCCAAACTTCTTCCGGACTTAGAATCCTACTACAGTTATCCGCATCCCTCGATTCGGAGATCTTTAATCCGGTCATAAAATCCTATTTATCCCTCCCACGGGCTTTCCAGAAGAAAGACAAGTTCCGGGACAGGGCCGACTTAATTTAGTCTTTGAGGAGCCAATAACAGTATTTTTTTGCATTGTATCATTTATTTTCATCAGAGTTTGGTCTGCATACTGGGCATTTGTATAATTCATTTAGATGATTAGAAACTAAATCATCCTTATCCTATCCTGTTATCAAAACATTTTAATGTAAATCAAATCTTAATTCACGGCAGACTTTTTTTTTTTACTATAAAGCATTCTGTACTTTTCATCAAATCTCAGTTCTTTAACCCAATTTACGTCTTCAGTGTTATGGCTCGGTCACACATTTGCGATTCAAGGATGCGCAATGCATAAAGGCCGAAATTTTGCTAATAACGACGTCATTATGCTGTAATTACGACCAAATCGCCAACTATTGCCATGAATTGTTAACACGTAGCGAAGTGATGGCGGATGTTTTAACTGTTTAAAATATTACGTAGTCCGGCCATGCCAACTGTCATTTGTTGTCAAGTCATTGCGCACTCGCAACACTGACGCAATGGCGTCGCCATTTGTCGTAATTAGTTGTGCAGATCGTAACTCGTAATTGCGACATGCGCCATCCATTACATAGTGCAAAATGCGCCATCCATTACATAGTGCGCCATGAATCGCCATGGTTACGTGGCAGTACACTCAGTGCGCTGCGTGGGTTGCAATATGGCAACACTGCCTAAAGAATGTCGCCAAGCGCAAAAGGCAGCAACCAAACCCGAGGGGTCTGTAGTCTTCCATGAGCAACCTCATGGTGGTGACCTCTGTTACTCTCCTCACCATGCCCTTTGTTGTAGGATCAGACTAAGCAACATCTTGGTTTTCCATGCTGCTGCTTCTTGCATTGTTGTTCCTCCATGCACCTCAGGATTTTTAACTGCAGCATCGCATTGTGATAATCCAAACTACCTTTTAATAATTCAGGGTCATGTTGGTTCTCAGGTACGAGGTCTAGCAAATCTATGTTCTTCCAAAAGAAATCACACGATGGGATTGGTAATGTGGTTGGAACAGGTAGATCTTGCTCTGTCTGCAACTGGAATGGGAATGATCGGTGACGAGTTCGCTTTGAATTTATATGGTGGAATCCATGTACATGACAGTTACGACGCCATAATGCATTCGCCATGTAACGTAACTACAACACAACTTAATCACCATAATTCGACATGAATTTATGCACTACCCCATCCTACTGCAACTGCCAAATGTGGGTGTGGCCTAATCATCAGTGTAATATGTGTATGGTTACAGATATACGTAGGTTCATCTCGAACTGCGCAATGTTGTCACTACGGTTAATGGTGTATTACTCCATGGTGTTCTAATCACCTTACAGTTTTTTATGGCGGCCCCAGGCACACAAATGATGGCGATGATCGCCAAAACTGGCAATTACTACATGCGCGTCCTTGAATCGCAAATGTGTGACTGAGCCATTAGAAATGCAGAACAATAGTGTCATTGTGTTAACTCTTTCTGACCTGGTATAAGGAAGATATGGCAGCGATTCTCCCACATCTACATTACATCCCAACTTAGGTCAAGGGTTTATGAATCAAACCTGGGAAAAGCAGCATCACCTAAAATGTACATGTTCATAGTGATTTTGGTTTTACTGTAGTGCATATAACATGGCCCAGCGTCCACTATGTCACGAATTTCATAAGAATAGAGAGAGATTAATACACCCATTACTCCCAGTGAAGCGACAACCTTAAATTTATAGGTACCATTTTTGAACATGATGACAAAATGTATTCAGCATCTCTCTTGCGGATACCCATACATCTGGAAAACGTTGTTTATCGCGATTGGAAGAGTTCAGAGGGAGGAAGAGGAGAGGATAAAAGTCTTATAAAATTTTTAAATAGTTAACTGGCAACTATAAATACTCGTGCGCCTGCATTTCAAGTAGCCTGGCTTGGTTTTGCTTGTCTCTTACATGATCACAACCCTTTTAGAAAACACCAACACCACCTATAACAAGCATTCTGATAGTGTAACTACAAAGCAATGAATGTGCCCTATATTCCCAAATATCTAAAGCATTTCAACAGATATGCTGAAACGACATTATTATAGTTCTTGAAAAAACCATGACTAAGCTTCAATTTCTTCAACCATGCCCGAGGA
The DNA here is from genome assembly GCF_040412425.1 of Macrobrachium rosenbergii. NCBI lineage: Eukaryota > Metazoa > Arthropoda > Malacostraca > Decapoda > Palaemonidae > Macrobrachium > Macrobrachium rosenbergii. The sequence goes on from NC_089743.1 coordinate 77,118,669, forward strand.
CAGAGACTGAATGACATCGTTAGGTCAGGTTAGTGCAAAAAATGTTGGGTTAAAATGACTTTTCCCATGGAGGTCAAAAGCTAAAATAACAGTGACAAAATGTTTTAGGATCCATTTAACTGAAATTCTAGCCCTTCACTTAGAGCTAAGCATGTTGGTCTTATTTTTTAAGAAGTTGAACAGAAATCCAATCATCCGTGTTAGGGTGAGAGACTGGCTGTCAGGTGGATGGACAATCTCCTTTCATTCCCATCTATTTGCACTATGGTCTAGTTTAACTGAAATTCCTTCAATCAAATAGGAGTAATTGCAATAAGTTAAGTGTGACAGACAATGATGGATAAAATTAACAGATGGACAGACATGAGCACAATTTCCTGAGGAACAAGTTAGCTTGAAATCCCTTCAACTGTGGTTTAGGAGTTGCAAAAGATAAATGTGACACACATGGGCTGGTTGGGTCAAGTTGCAAACCCTATTTTTAAATTACAGTGCCCTAGGTTAGGTTAGGTGGGGGAATCCATTGGGTGAGGCCCACCTTTTGGTACCCTAGGTTAGGTTAGGTCACAACCCTATTTTATAATGTTCTAGGTCTGGCAGGCAGTCAAGGGAGGTGGGGGGGAGCCCCACCCTGCCCAGATAAGGACCTTGCACCCTAGGTTAGGCTAGGTAAAAAAGCACACCTGTATTTAACTTTCTACATATTTTTCCCCATAAGAGCTGGTATCTCTAAACCTACTAATTTGCAATGTTCAAGAACACTAAAATATAAAATCAAATTTACAATTCAAGAACATGATTAAGGTTTAAAGCAAAATTCCGCTTTCCTAACAACCCAACACAATATTTTAAAATACAACGTCCTTAACCTTGGGTAACACAGGAAATGTTCAATTTAAGGGAAAGAAAATAATCCATTTGTGTGAATAACACTCATAAACAAGGATGGATCATTATTAAGTTAAGCCTACTGTGTGCAAATGGCCTTCTAATGATTTGTAAAAAACGCCGTGACGTTGTCTCTACCCAATTCGTTATTTCCCAGTGAAATCGTGACTGCCAATGACTATCGAGTCACGAAAGGAAAGAAAGCAGCTTTGATGTCAGCAGTCAGCCTCGCCTAAAAGCAAGGTATGGATTGCCATGATGGGATTTCCTCAACTTCTTAACAAACTGTAAAGACCTATTTGCATCCAGGTTATGGTATGAAAAATGCAAAACAGTCGTGACTCTCAGCTTGGTAAAGGGAACAGTAAAACTATAACTACTACCGCGCCCCTGAGGTTCGGTAACTACCAGTTATGTGCAATATGGGCGCCGTGTTTAGTAATGACCCCTTAGGGATGAGTGTATAAACTCAACAAAAGACAGTAAATATCATAAATACAGACAGAAACATAAAGGAACCAGCCCGCAGAAATAGTCTTGTTACTTTTACCTACAGCGCTCCAGGAAAAATTTCGATACAGAATTTTTTCTCCAACAAATTCAACTCATATGGAGAGAGCAAAAATCCAATCAAATCTATCGCTTAATATTGAAAACAAAATAAAAAAACTCACCTTGGTACTCGTGAATGAGAGAACCCGCCATGCTCCCTTGCATTTAACATAGAAAAACATACGTTCTGACACAACAAAAACATCGGACGGCAAGATCTCTCGCAGTACACTGTTCACTTCGAAATGGTTAACTACTGTTTACTTTTTCTTCGAAAGAAAGATCTGAATCTAGACTCGAAAGGTTCGTCATTCGGAGAACCAGTTCAAGCGCGATTTCGGGAAGATTCGAAACTAGTTTCGAAAAGTTCGCAGAGTTCTTACCAACAATTTTCGATTCTAAAGACATATGAAAGTGTTTATGAGGGCACTCTTGTCTTCCCCAAGCCATTTCGAATAGCTCTGAACCCCATTCAGCTATATAGGTCTTTTTCTCTAACGACAGTTAGAACGGACATTTCATAAAAATAATGGAAAGGTTTCAAAACGGTCACAAAGAGAGCCAGTTTAAATTAATTTGGAAGACATAAAAATACGAACCATAGTATGAGTGCAGGAATGATGGTTACGGGATAATATTTCTAAAGGCTCAAGTACAAAGGAACCAATTATTGCATTTAAGTGTCGAGTTCTCTGAACAGTAAAAGGTCAACGCACTCTCGTGCTAAGTAATTATAAAGCAGATTTAACTTAGTTGAAACCAAAATGACACCTTTTGACAGATCTGCTGCACAAGACAACGCCACTAAGATTATTCTGCTAGTAAATTTAGCAAAAAAAAAAAAAATAAATAAATAAATCCAGTTTATAGGCTACTATGTTAAGTTTTATAGCAATGTTCAAATACTGGAAATATTAGGTTTATATAGGAGCATTCTCATGAGAAACTTGTTCTCCTTGGTAAATAAATAAAAAAAGACACGATTTTCATAGGTCTACCTTTTCAAATGCCGGATAATTCGTATGCTATACTGAAGTAGTAAAAAAAAAAAGACATCGAGTGTAAATACACTTATATCATATCACGCCACAGCACAGTTGAGAATCTGAGGAGTTGGGACACAGAGCAGGCCAAAAGTCCCGGAGCTTGAAAGCTGGAGGGAAGAAGGAATATGCAATTATAAGCAAAATAAAATAAAACAGCTTCAGCGCAATGTGTGGGTGACGTGTGCCACTTGGATGACCAATAGGAGGTGTAAGCAATCCACCACAAATTTGGTTTTATTTCATATTTGGTTCAGTTCCAGATATATCTGGTTTACTTTTCATAATTCTGACTCAGTTTCAGGGGAATCTATTTCATTTCTACATAAAATAAATATGACCACATGTAAATTTGGTAATTTCCATCTAGATCTGATTTGCTTTAAGAAAATCAATTGAATTCAATGCGTGTTAATGATCAACATACAAAATTTGGTTGAGTTTTAAATAGAGTTGTTTGCGGAACACCATTCAAATTTAATTTGCATTCATGCTGACCACGTTCGATTCCACTTGAAAATGCTTAACTTCCATATTAACTTGGAAAGATTTCATATTAGCTTTTCAAAATCTTTTATGTTAGTTTTATGTAGTATTGTGTAAATATAATTTGGTTTTACCAATATGTGATTCTATCTCGTATAATTTCAGCGTAATTCCAAAACATTTCCGCGGGTCGACCAAAAATAACCTCCCCGATCACCTGCGTGCGATTCCACGTGTCACTGGCTTTAGACATACCCTGTAAATGAGTCAGAAAAAATGTTATAAGTAATCGTTCGCTTTAATGATGTCTTCCAAAGAGACGACAGAAAAACGAAAGCAGGTGTTAAAGCCACACACTTGTATACATGTAAAGATAGAAACCGCTTCACCAAAAGACTAGACATTAATAAGAGATCATGTGTACTTCAACGTGACCTAATGCTTCTTTAGCACGAGGTCATAACGTGATTTTGTTGTATAGGGTCAACAACTTATTAGTTCACGTGGACCATTCGAAGTCCGCCACTGTATTAGAACGAATATTCATTACTCGTTATCATGTCATGAAAAAATTAAAACGGCCAAAAACAATAATGCTGCAATAGACTATTTTTTTGCTCATTCATTTTGTGCACACCCACATGTTTATTATAAGCGTATCTTCTTTGTTTTCTGCAACACTGAGTGTAGGACATGAAGCTGCATATCGCATGTCCTCATGCTTTTGTTGATTTTTTCACCAAGCAAGGTGTTTGCATAATTAATGCGACTACCGCTAGCTTCAAGAGAAGAGGTTCAAGCACGAAGTGCCCTTCGCTGTAAGGCACGGTACATCAGTGTCCTAGGCCATATGCACTTCCCAAGGCAGCATTGCCTCTGCACTAGTAGGTAGCAGTCAGTACGGGACTGACCAGGATGATGGCATCGTGAGTTATGTTAATATTGGTGGAGGAATGGAGGAGATTCAATTTGGACAGTAGGAGGAGAGAAAGGCACATTTCAAAATTGGTGAAACAAGAGAGCAGCTAGATTTCTGCAATGTTCTGAAAGAGAAGAGGGGTATCTATCGAAGGAATTACTGAGATAACATTCCTTTAAGGTAGCAGAGCGTGATTACAGAATGTTCATACGAGATTAAAAGGTGGGGGTGGTTGGCATGAACTGTTAACCTAGTATATATGGAGTGACAAAGATTGAAAGAGTGATAAATGTAGTATGATACCGGATGTGGTAATAACTTTAGCACGGGTGAAGAGATCGACCTGAGCGTTTTGAGGTGGTTCGGTCACAATTTCGTGGAGAGTTGAGCCAGGAAAGGCAAGAGTGGACGCAAGATAGAGGCAACGATAGGCGGTGTGCGAGCGTCTAAACAGTGCTGTACATAAGCCTTTTGTACAACTTGGCCAAGTGACTGATACTGTGGAAGTTTTCTACGTGGCCGTTCATCCTTGATTCATCAAATAAAGGATGAATATACGTGTTTGTTGACTAGCTCTCCCATGAAATCATCCCCTTCAGGGAATGGATTATTGATTAATATTTGCACCCTGTATATGACAAAAAATGTTCATATCACTGACTGCTTCACACAAAGCAAAAAACATGGATGCCATATGAAAATGTGACTTAATATTGTTGGGCTGCATGCACACTGTCTTATTAATGTATGTAATTTATAATTTTTTTGTTAAAATCCATGAACCTCACGCAATGCATTCCCCTGCAACATTATCTTCAAAGATATGTGATCTTCTCTAGTCGCACCTCTTTTCCACTTTACATAAATCGATCAAGGGGCTAGCGCTAAGCATAGCAAAACACGTTTGACCCCCAAGGGGCTAGCACTAAACACAGCAAAACACGTTTGACCCCCAGGGGGCTAGTACTAAACATGGCGAACGAAACAGTGTACATGAATCACTGTTTCACCGTGTTTAGTACTAGTCCTCGGGGTACAAATGTTCCAAAGCGAATTGGTCATTTCACAAATTCACTTGGGATTTCGAAATCCCTGATTTCACATATTAATTCACATATTCCCTGTAAAATATACACACTTTACGTATAACTGCATATCAGTAATCGTACTGTAAATATATAATAATTTCTTTCATCATCTACCAATCGTTAACCTGTCAACCTTTTACTAACGAATTCGTCCCTCTGCCTTTTCACTTGTGCCTCTCAAAATACTTCATCTCTCTGTGCGTTAATATTAAATACTGGTTAGATTCTATGTTTAATTTGATATTTACTATTACAGAATACACTTTTAGATTTGAAGATTTTTACTTCCTTTCACACACCTGTGTGGTAATTATGGTTATTTACGCTTAGCAATATATCACCCTGTAGTGTGGGTGTATGGATAATAGCACCGTAGTCCTGCTTATCGGAAAAGGTGACTAAAAGGACACCTGCTGCCTTGCACATGTATTTTTCTGTCAAAAGCTAAGCCCATCGCCGATAACAGTGGCTGACAACTGCCAAGGCGTGCGGTAGTAAACCTTCAGCCAAATCTTGAAGCCATGCTGAATGCGCTGGAAAAGACACACCAAGAGAACCGACTCTTAGCAGGGACTGAGGTGGGGATGAAGACGACCCTTAGTAATACATCAATGATGTGTATGTGGTTCTTTTTCCTCATAACTTCATAAATTCTTTTCTCAACTCGACCCAAAACAAGTTTTTAAAGCATCTTCCACAGAGAAGTGACAAGTCAGTTTATGACTGCCTGCTGTCTGACTTTCCAGAAAGCACCAAAGTACATGATAAACTCAAACTATTATGGGACACGCTGGACATCAGACCCATTGTTTTTGTCTTCAGATTTGCTAACAGGCTTACACATGTTAACTGAGACCACATAGTCATAATAAAAACATGAAACGGGAAAGTTTTACATTAGTTAGTTGAGAGGACCTCTAATCAATGAAATGTTCATTGTACTGCCTGATTTCCAAATCAAAGAGTGCACTTTACAGCAAGAGGGAAACTGCACCAAATATGTTCTAAGAAGGTTTTCATATTTAACAAAATCTAAGGATGTATGAAAGGCTGAAGAAAGAGACATATGCAGAGCAGCAGAAGTTTCTAATATGAAAGCAAAGAAAAATAACCCTCAACTGTAGCATTTAAATAATTGTTCATCATGAAAGACACAAGTGTATTGCTAAGAAGGTCTGCCAGACTATGACTGGTGAGCCTGAATACAGAGACCATATTCCCTGGCCAGTTTTGATAACTGAATTTTAAACATATAGCAAAGTACCCTTAGAAATAAACTGAAAAATAAAAACATCCGACTTTTACTTCAGTGACAACATGAGTATGTGTCAAGCTGATAAATGTATGGTACGGATGCTGTCCCTAGAGGATGTGGGCCTGAAGAAGCTGAAACAGAGAAAAATCCTGATCTAAACAAAAGCTACAACCATCAGCTATGCCCTAAAAATCAGAGTGCTAAAGAGGAGGACAAAGTCTCCAAAGATGTCTCTAACAATGGCCATTACGAAACTGATAAACAGCTATCAAGGAGTGTCTAGACCAAACAGACCAGGCACACAATCTCTTGCAAAGGATTAAATGAACTAAAATCAGGCTCCAAAAAACAAAGATGGAATATCACTGACAAGTATTATCTAATCAGATATGTTCACATATCTGGAATAACATAATCTCAATACACTAAATGTGAATGGAAGTGACAAAACTCTATTGTTTTAATGGGATTCTTTTTTAATGTCAGATCTACAAATGCAAGCGACCTGCAAAATTAGAGGTACCACTGACCACAATGAAGATTTCAGGTGTGGCCATGACACTTTGCTTGAAAGTCACAAGTGTAGGTTTCTGAGTCGCACTTGCTCCTAGGTTGCTGGGGATAAATCTTTATAACAGTTTTAAAATGTTCAATTTTAACAGAATGGAGTCTTCTCAATACAAAGCTTTAGCTGGAAACCTGTACATTCGCCAAGCACTGCCAAATACTCCCAGAATATAAATGATTGGCTAAACACTCTACGTACAATCCTCAAACATTTAATGGTGATAACGGATCAACTGGAAAAATAGCATATGTAATGCAAATCACACCAGATCACTGGTCATACCCACATCACTTTAAGTGCAATGTTCTTCATAGGGAAATGTTTCACATATGCTGTAGCCTCCCAGGGACTCTTGGTCAATGTAGTGGTGGTGTCGGATGCAGCAAGAACTTGCTTACAAAGATGGGGCTTAGGTCATAATCCCGGAAAACAACGTTCCGAATGTTGAAATCCTGCCATAACCAGAATCCCTAATGGTTGAAATTAAGAAAACTACATTTCTGAAATGTCAAAATGTTGAAAATATAATTCAATAGAGTAAAAAAATATATGAAAGTCATTTATTTAATTCTGAAAAGGGATTCATCTAAGAAACACATGAAAATATTTACATGTAAAAACTAAAAGAAATTCTAAATAGAAAAATAGTGCATTACTAGGATATATGCGTAATTGCAAGGAGGTAATCTATAATCTATAATAGCTGACCCAGCTGTCACCGTCATAAATATTACATATTTTGAAAATATTACATCATGAATAAAACCCCCCCCCTTTTTTTTAAGGATGTCTCCCTCGGAGGATAAGCTCACATTCATCTACGTGGCGTTACTATTTTTGCAATTCAACTGATTCGATATACTGTATACCATCAGAAGTGATTCATATTAAATTTCCCATATTAGATTTTGTGGAAGGGCGTTTGGAAGGAGGCATGGAGCTGTTTGGAGGGGCAGAGCTCGTAAAAGATTGAATCATTTGCAGGGGACACTTCTTGCATCTTTTACATGCACTTTCAATACTACGGACTTCGAATACTAGCTGCACTCGTATTTGAAGAGTGGATGTGGTCTACAATATATTCAGGGATTTGTTGCCCATTTGAAAGTATGTTTATTGTTCGGCCATTGTAAATTAATTCAGCTATTTTCTGTTTTTGCAAAAACATTCTTTCACCTCGTTCGTCTAAATTACCACAACCGTTTATTGAAAAACGATATCAGTGACATCTTCCTTTGTGTTGAGGGGAATACAGTGAAAATCAATGCTATAAAATAAAAAAAATCTTTCACACAGTACACAACAAAGAAAAATCCTATAAATACGAGAGTACCTACCAATTACTTACAAGGCTTTTTGCACCCCCCCTCCCTATTTAGCCTTATTTCAGTCACAGGAGTACTTACCAATTAATAATCTGGCTCTTTACCCTTCCAATTTCGCATTTGTTAAAAATAGGGTATTTGCTGTGTTTGGATTATCGTCTTTCGGGATTTTGACCTTTCGAAAATGAGGTTTCGGGAATATTAGCAGCACCTGGAGAGATGAAGTAACGGCAGGTGGGTTGCTTCAGGTGTTCTGAATAGATATGATTATATCAGGGCAGTAACAACTTGCAAGCTATTGTTTGAAACACTTCTAAGAATAAACGGGCATAGTTTGGATACCAGTTGCCTGAGATTCCTCAATATTTGGCCAGCAAGCTTTATACAATGTTTCAAGCTTAGCGAAATTAAAGACGGCATTCCAGACAATAATTTCGCTCAGATACTTCAGTCCTTCCTATTCATAAAAATAAGCAAACATTTCGCGCAACAAGACTTACAATGAAGCACTGAATTATCTCAAGATGTATTGAAAATGTTGCAAAGGCTTGGCATAGGAAAAAATCATGAAATTAGTTTCTTTGGGCAAACTGAAACTGTACTGATCACAAAATATGTCAGAACTATGGAAGCCTATGTGCTGTGCAACTGGAATATATATATATATATATATATATATATATATATATATATATATATATATATATATATATATATATATATTATTATTATATTATTACGTATTTCGGGAGGTGCTGGAGTTTACTTTACTGTTTTCAATAGGATCTAGCAATAAAACTCTCGAAGTACTGTAACCAGAAAGAAAAAGTGCAAATGGTAGGTCGCCAAGTGAGAATTCTGTTTCTTAACACTTACTTTATTTACACAAACACACTGGTAAATTAAAGGTAACAGATCTCACTAAAATGAAAATGTACAATAAATCACTGAACTGGAAATGAGTGCATTAAGTAATTCCAATGTGTACATAAATGGACCATATACAAGAGGTCTTTAACTTTCAGGTATCAATACAATTATATCAGCATGGCTGGGCAGACTTCTCTTGGCAAATCAGGAACACAGGAGAAACATCTCCTGTTAAATGACACTGACACCACTCCTGGAAGTGAAATAATTCCGGATGAGACTACTAATAAGGTAATATCTCTCTCGGTACGAGTTAATACACAAGTAAAATGGACTGTGTTACTCTAATCACTTCTAACAAGGGAATGGCGTTACTCTATGCGCTTCTAGCAAGGGACACACACTGGCACTGATAAATACTGTTGCAAAGTCAAGGGAAAAAGGATTGAATTAAATTATAAATTGTGAGAGAGAGGTATCAAGTAGGAGAAAAAGGTTACACTGGCTTAGAACTAACCCTCGAATCTCAGGACATACTGTACTTTGCTTCTTAGTGATGCTTGGATAGAAGATTCACCAGGGGAGGTAGATCTGAACTATCTTGTGTGACTGTGGGAGGTAGATCTGAACTATCTTGTGTGATGACGTCTGGTTCAAATGTCAAAGTCCTCCAAGTGTATGGGAAAGTGAGGGCCTGACTAGCACAAGGCTCAATACTTCAAACAGGCAGAGCCTTCGGCTGACTGGAACAGACTGACTGACAACCTCTGTTGCCTTGCCCTTTTTATGGCAGAAGGCATGGCTTGCGGGGACGGATGCGGCGTGTACATGTGGATTAATGAGAGAAGATCTTTCGCCTGTAATTTGAAAATACAAAAGGGTTTAATTAGGTTTGGGGCTTAGCTGAATAGGGAACAGTGATTTCTTCCGGGTATTTTCCCTGGTGACTCATTAAGTCCAACCCTTGGAAGGGGGCAGCAGAACACTCCTGTCACTCCATACACTGTGGCTGTACCTATCCCCCTTCTGAATTACTAAGGAAATAAGCGATACAGCAGCGTTAATTCATATATATATATATCGGATGTTCTTTATTTTAAAAGCAACATTGCAGCCATTTCCTGATTTAGCAGTATATATACAAATTTACATGCATACACACATATGTATGTGTGTATACGTGTAAATTTGTATGTATACTGCTGAATCAGGAAATGGCTGTAATGTTGCTTTTAAAATAAAGAACATCCGATTACTTCTGCCCTAAACACGAATATATAATCTAACTTTCATTATTAGCCAGAAGAGCTCCTTGATGTTTCAATGTTGCAATATATAACGACAATCACTCAGATGGTATGGATCGTGAACATGAATATACTTATAGTTTCGTGTTAGGAAATTAAAAATTGTGTCCTCAGGGATTATTTTCATCTATTTTCACTTGCCTATATTGAAAATAGATGAAAATAATCTCTGAGGACACAATTTTTAATTTCCTAACACGAAACTATAAGTATATTCACTTGCTTATATTAGCTCTTCGTTGGGTGAGTCGGTAGAGCTGCGGACTGTCACTCGACGGGCCGGAGTTCAATTCCCCAGCCGGCTGATGAAGAGTTAGAGGAATTCATTTCTGGTGTTAGAAATTCATTTCTCGCTATAATGTGGTTCGGATTCCACAATAAGCTGTAGGTCCCGTTGCTAAGTAGCCAATTGGTTCTTAGCCACGTAAAATAAGTCTAATCCTTCGGACCAGCCCTAGGAGAGCTGTTAATCAGCTCAGTGGTCTGGTAAAACTAAGGTATACTTAACTTTAACTTGCTTATATTATAAAATATTTTAATGGGAAGCTCATTTTAAATTTCATTACATTGTAATTATGAAGCAATAAATATAACAGCCTTTATATAAATGTGCAAAGCACATATTTCTGTGCTTTTAAGCAAGTATGAAGAGGATATCTGATAACTGTTTAACTAAAGAAATTAATGTTTCACGGTAATCGTCGTGGAACAAACACGTACAAATAAAGGAAGAAAAATGATCTAGCATTTTGGGACCGAGATTTTATTTCTTTCAACTGTGGGAGTTCAGTGAACCAATATTATTATAAATTAGTACCACAGAACAATCTCTACAAAATGGGATTATCCTAACGGACTTACTCATTTGCTTACTGTACTCCGTTAACACCTATACGGGTTTCATAAACTTTACACCGATATTCTTTCCAAATGCCTGCACTGTTAATGGAATGGCCACCAAAAATCTCTGACAAGCCGGTGACAGGTTTTAAATATTCTCACTAAGAGCAAAGTTTTTAATGGATTATCGATATCTGGTTTAGATACGCAGATGAATTCACTGTAATCTACATAAAAAAAAAGACAGGACTGTTTGTGTATCGAAGGGCACAGAAATATACAATACAACACTGAAATAATATCGTTATGGAATTCGAGCTGTCTTATGTAAACACCTGTAAACTGGACACAATGACAATCAATTCTAAGAAAGCCATTTCTTTATAGAATTTTCACTTACATTCTGTAATAAAGAGAGAGAGAGAGAGAGAGAGAGAGAGAGAGAGAGAGAGAGAGAGAGAGAGAGAGAGAGGACATTCATATATACTTTGATATTTATAGTGTTACGGTTGCGAGAGAGAGAGAGAGAGAGTTACCATGGCAACCAAGGCTGCTGGGGGGGCGGGGGAGAAGAGGACGAAGTAAAGTCGTTTATAAACATTCTATGTGATGTTTCTGCACCTTCTTCTGGTTGGAAGAGAGCCTTCCTTGTAAGAGTCAACCGACAGGCCTTTACAAAAGGAAGCTTCAGAATCCAAATTCCAACTATTGACGTCCATATTTTTTACTGATATCAAGTAGATGTATTCTGGTTAACTCTTCAAGGCAGCAAGTAGATTTTTATATGCCTTTGGACTAATAACCTACTAATCCACCGTTGTTTACAACCAAATTATTTATTTCGGGGAAACCATTAAAAATGATGATAAGTAAACATAAATGCAGCACTTCGTCCATAATAATAATAATAATAATAATAATAATAATAATAATAATAATAATAATAATAATAATAATAATAATTCGTATCATTATCATTAAAATGGCATACAGTATCAGTATACTAAAACACGAAAAAAAAAAAAAAATAATGGCTGAAACGACTTTCCTGTTTCTCTTCTACCTTGGGGACTTCCTTTCACAAAGTCGATTAGGTGGGTCGCTTTTCAACAACCTACTTTTCACAAAACACAATATACAACATTGCAGTTCTTCTTGTATCATCCTTCTCATCTTTTTGGTTACGTTGTGTTTACAGGGAAGGGCGTCTGTGTGCTTTTTGTGCTCGAGTTTCTTTGCTTGAAGAGACTTTCGTGAAGTTTAATTTATTTTCTAACCTATCATTTCATTTTCTAACTAGATTGCTGACTGGCTTATTTGCTTTAGGCTGACTGTATATATTCATTTGTGCTACGTTTTCCTCCTTTGTTTTCTTTCTTCCTTTTGTGTGTAGTGAGTGAGTGAATCAGATAGTGTGATAAGCATAAATTATCTTGCACTACGTACAAAAATAATGAACAATGACGATTAACGAAGGAAACCCAATCCCGGATTAAATGAGACATGAGCTACTTCGAAGGGGGGGGGGGGTTGGTCTCGGATGTGGCCAACAGAAGTATTACTCTTTTTTTTTTTAACAAAGTAGATAGATAAACAAAATAAACAACTAAAAATAAACATTCAACTCACATGATCAATATTTACAAATCTGTGGTGCCAAACGGAACTCTTTTCAAATCTACAACACTAAACCACACATTTACGGAGCAATTAAATAAACATTCAACTCACATGATCAATATATACAAATCAGTGATGCCAAACGGAACGCTTTTCAAATCTACAACACTAAACCACACATTTACGGAGCACTTCTTTAGCCTCTACAGTCAGCAAGTTCCTTTCTATTTCGGCGATTCGATTTCTCTCCCAGCGTCAGTGAGCACTGTCACTACAAAGCCACCTTTATCAATCTGACGGCTAATTGTTAATGATTCCATTTTAAGCACCATTTCAGTATACTATAAACAACGTGACCAAGGCCTGGAGAGAGAGAGAGAGAGAGAGAGAGAGAGAGAGAGAGAGAGGTTTCTGGCACCATGCCATATTATTTTCGTCTGGTTATACAACAGCCGTCTCTCTCTCTCTCTCTCTCTCTCTCTCTCTCTCTCTCTCTCTCTCTGGAAATATTAAAATAAAGAAATAAACTTCGTCAGTCTCTACTTTGTTTCACTTAAACCTAATACTTATCAATTATGCATGGTATCATAACATCTCTCTCAGATCCCAAGAAAATAAACGAAAATGAGCTTAAATGTAATATTAATAATAATACAATGAAAAAGAAAGACGACGATGATGATGATGATGATAACAGCAAATTTATATATGAAGAACAATTCAACAAAATTGATTATCATGATATTAATCACAACAAATATCAAAATAATAAAGACTGGCACACTTTCACACAGGCTTACATACTATAAATAAATAATATATAATATATATATAAATATATATATATATATATATATATATATATATATATATATATATATATATATATATATATATATATAATGTATGCGTGTGTGTATGTAACAGTCAATTAATATATAATTTCTCTCCCCGTAATTATACCCAAACAGAGCAGCATCACCGAAGAACACCCCATTGTTAAAAAGTATGTCACCAGCCACTGACAGAATAGGGATCACAGTTACCATGGTAACACCTACCTACCTCTTCCTTTCCGCAATCTCGACGGCTTTTCTCCCAGGAGAGCAAACTCTACACCGTCGTGTGTATAGAATCTATTGTCTTTTATGGATAGTATTGGGAATGAGTGGGATGCAGTAGACAGTTTAGAAATCGTTAATGCAGTGGGTATTTACATCGAGTCCAAACCTACCGGAAGAAACAATTCGGGAGTAATTGAGGATTGGATAGAACAGAAACTCCACGGTCTAGAAAGACCGTGAGAAATTCGAAACGCTTTCGAATTCGTGAAGAATTTTGCATTATTCACCTCTCTCTCCGTTTTTTCTGTTATGTAACAAAAAATTTTACGATCTACACATTAATATGCTTTATAAAATCCAAGTATGAATGGCTACATGTTGCGGAATGAGTATCAATTTATATTTGTTACTGTTTGCTGTTTTTCTAAGGAACGAATCTAACGCCCCTTTCAGAGTCAGTCTTCGCTCTTTCCCCTTTACTCCATTTTACTCCTGCAATCCACAAAAAAAAATCTTCTAAATTAAACTGAATGAAAACAGTTCCATTATCTCTTTCTCTATCTCTTGAGTTCAGGCGACGCAAATCGTAAAAAAAAAAAAAAAAAATCCTATCATTCCAATAATCAATAAGTGTGTTAGTCTCCAAACAATTTTTTTCTCAAACGCAGGGGCAATTGAAAATACTTGCAGCTACAATGAAGAAGCAAAACTGAACGAAAGGACAAAAGTGAATTGCGATAATAAGCAATTTTACGGACTATATTAATTAATCACTTACTCATTCACGACACAGTATTTGTAGCACCTGCAACACATACAAATAGCCTTGTCCAGAGAAGACTACAGAGAGAGAGAGAGAGAGAGAGAGAGAGAGAGAGAGAGAGAGAGAGAGAGAGAGAGAGAGAGAGAGAATGCGTATAATGTTAATTTTTACAATTTCCTCAAGACAGGTCACATAAACCTTGGAACCACATGAGATCCCAAACGATTAAAAGTGGAAGAAAATGGAGTATACAAAACCTCAAGTCAAGTAATCAAAAAGGATTAGTGGGCTTAGAAAAGCAATTACAGATTGGAACATGTAGGAGCTCTAAAGGAGCGAAGCCAAATGAGATAGGCCTTAACATGAGGGTGTGAATCGAGGGTATTATCGGTGAATCGAGGGTATTATCGGTGGTACAAAAGGTGCGATTTGAGGATTGGGACGATGGAAGGTGATTATCACGTGGTTGACGATACTTAAAGGCAGGCTTGGAGTGCTACTAAACGACAGAGTTTGTTGGTTGTTATAGAAGCGCAAGAACATTCAGTTTGCAGATTTACTTATAGCACATAGTATTACAGATTTAAAACCATTTAAGTACATTTCTTCTAAAAGAGATACCGCATTATCGTCGATTTCTATATTAACATATATCAAAATGATTTTTTTGGCTAAAGTGCTACTGTACCGTTACAGAGCTGAACAAGTAAGCTTGAATATAATACCAAACCGATAGTGAATATTTGTTTCTTATCAAGGAGGTGAAGATTTCTTCTTCACAAATGGAACATTTCCTCTCTTCTGAAAATGACAACGTTTTCTTCTGATGGAGTTGTACATTTTCTTCCTCCTGAAGAAGCTGAATTTTGTTCTCTCCTCTGAAGGCGTGGAATATTTTCTTTCTCTCTTCTCAAAGAGTTGAACTTGTCTTCCTTCTGAGGAAGCCTAACATTTCCTTCACCTTCTGAAGGAGCTGAACATTTTCTCCTATCTTCTGAGGAAGCTGAGCATTTTCAATCTCTTTTTAAGCTGATCACATTGCCTCTATCCTGTGGAGCTGAACATTTCCTCTTCTCTAAGGGCACTGCAAATATTCATTCTCTTCTGAAGGAAATGAGTTTTTTTTTTTTTTAAATACCTGACCATTTTCTCGTTCCTTTTCTGACTCTTCTGAGCTAGTGAACATTTTCTATTTTTTGAGGGAGCTGAAAATTATGCCTTTTTACTGAGGAAGCTGATCTTGTACTTTCTATTTTGAAGGAGTTTAGCATTTTCCTTCTCTTATGATGGAGTTTTGAATGAGCTGAACATTTTTTTTTCTTTTGAGGTAACTGAGCACTTTACATCTATCATGAAGAAGGTGAACAGTTCTTTCCTTGGTTCAAAATGAACCAAACATTTTCGCTCTTTTAAAAGAGGTAAACGATGTTTCACCCTTCTATGGGAGATGAGAGTTTTCTTTCTTCTGAGGGTACCTGTAACGTTTTTCCCTTTCTCTTTTGAAGGAGACGAACATTTTCTTTCTCTTCTGAGGGAGATGAATATTTACTCTTCCTACGGGATCTGAAAATATTTTCGTTTTTCGGAACTAAATATATTTTTCCTATTTTATTGAGGTGCTGAACATTTTTTTCGCTCTTTTGATGGAATTTTGAAGATGAAAAATTTTTGTCTCTTTTGAACAACACTTGATCTATTTTTTGGAAAGCTGAACATTTTTCATTTTTTCTGAGGGAGTTGGAAATTTTCTTTTTATTCTAAGGAAATTAAACATTTTCTCTCTCTCTCTTCTGAAGGGACTCGACTTTCTGAAAGACCCGACCATTGTCTTTCTCTTGAAGGGTCCGAAAAAATTCACTTTATTTTTATCCTTAGAAAGAACCGAACGTTTTTTCTGTTCTTAACAAGCTAAAACATTTTCTTATCTTTCCAAGAAGTTTAATACCTCCTATCTCTTATGAAAAAGGTGAACACATTTTCTAACTCTTTTCACGGGGCTTAATGTTCTCCCTATCTCGCGAGGAGGCCAAGTATTCTTTCGCTTTCTCCTTAAGGATCTGATAATTTTATTTACTCTTGTGAAAGACCTGAAGTTTTCTCTTTCTCCTGAGGGTGCTAAATGTTTTCTTTCCCTTCTGAGGTATCTGAATATTTTTCACGTCTTTTGTAAGAGCTCAATAATTTATCTATATTTATTTAATTTTACATCTCATGAGCTGAACATCTGCTCTCTCTTTGCATGGAGTTGAACATTTTCTCTACTCCAAGGAAGGACCTAAAAGTTTTCTCTCTCTTCTCAAGGAGCTGATAATTTTGTTTCTTTTGAAAGACTTAACAATTTCTATCTATTCTCAAGTAGCTAAACATTTTCTTCCTATTCAGAGTCGGTTAAATGTTCCCTCCCTTCTGGAGGAGCTGAACATGTTTTCTATTTAATAAAGAACCTGATCATTTTCTTTCTCTCTTCAGAAGGAACTGAACATTTTCTATCTCTTCTGAAGAAGCAAAAATTTTGACTCTTTTCTGAACATCTCTCTTCTGAAGGAGCTGAACATATTCTATTTTTACAACGAGCTTAACATTTCAAGTTGAATGTTTTTCTCGTATTCTAATTCTTCAGAGTGGATTCCGACTCTCTTCACTATGCAATTTTCTCTTCTAAAATCTCACACCATGAAGGAATTCCCCATTCCTCAACTTAACTTTACTTCAATGCTTAAAAGAAGGGTTCTCCTTCAGCACTCTCTCAATTAACTCATGGTATTTTCCTATTCGGTCTCACTTCTTTGATAGATTTCTCTCCACACCCTGTGACATTTTTGATACTCCTCTTTTACAATATTTTCATAACTGTACAACACCTGTCACCTCATCCATCTTAACCCTTCCTTCCTCCTCTTTCTACATTTTTTGTATTCAGTAGTACTCAATTCCTCCTCTTTTCTTTTCATCTCTACTGTTACCCTTTCGTCTACCCCCTTCTTCCTTCTCAACCCAGCCATCTACTTGCCTCCCCTTCTTTTTCCCCCCCTATCACGTAGTCCCCTGAACCGCCTGGTCCCCCGGCCTCAGATAAAGCCTTATACAGAATCCCACCAGCAACAGTCGCGTTCGTACGGCCTTGACACAAGACACCGCGAAATACTTTCACTTTCGTCTGTGCCAAAACACCTCGTCATCAATATCAAGCACTCGAGATAATTGGGGGGGGGGGGGGAGAAGGGTGATTTTGTGTGTGTGTGTGTGTGTGTGTGTGTAAGCACGTAGGGTACTGGGTGCATAATTCTGATGGGAATATTTGATTGATTTATTTAGTATCGTAAATTGGTACCAAAACAATAATGACACACCGTACATACCGTATAGGAGCATCCATTTAACAATTCTCTCTCTCTCTCTCTCTCTCTCTCTCTCTCTCTCTCTCTCTCTCTCTCTCTCTCATGATAATTTTTCCTTTGTCACGCATTCGAATTTAGTTATATATTTAACTATTTATCTTTTCTAATATTATTTCTGCTCATTATTTATTACTCTTTTTACTATCATATAAAAGAGCAATTAGTTTATAGAAGGCCCCAAAAAGTGCATTATTTATCTACATTTGGTTATAAAATATACAGATGGCCACGCAAGTTCACAAAAAACTAATTTTATATATACTGTATATGTATGTATATATATATATATATGTATGTATATATATATATATATATATATATATAACGTATTCCCATTTTGTATGGGGTATATATACTTTTGATATATATATATATATATATATGATATATATATATATATATATCATATATATATATTCCCAGCATATAAGCTATTGCGCGGGTATGGCGAGCAGATTAATTTTTTCATTTTATATTTGCTTTTAAGCAAACCTATCCGGTTTATTCAGGATAGCAAAGTGTCTGCCTCTCTGATCAGCCGGCTTGCGGATTGAACCCACGCCAGACCTATCCGGATATATATATATATATATATATATATATATATATATATATATATATATATATATATATATATATATTATATTTATATACAGTCTGAATAAACAGTATAAAATGCAAAAAATTAATCTGCTTATGAATGAAATAAAGTGAATCAAGAGTATTACACTGCGGGTAGACTAGTTTAACGGGGTAGGAGATACCACCTGCTATATACTTCTGTACAGTAAACTCCAGCAGCTATACCAAATCTTGGTATTCCAAAATGAGTGGCATCGACGCCCTTCTTATCATGACATCATGAAAACATCGAGCGATGTCAGTTACGTAATGTCACTGCCAGATACAATGCAAAAAAAAAAAATACGCCGAGTAATCGTAACAAAAAACAACCATATCAATAATAATAATAACAATGACATAGCATTAATATTATCAGCAAGATTTAGGAGAAAATCGTTTCATATTCGACAATGCTAATATTTACTTCTGCAGCAGATTGGCAGTGCTCTCAAAATGCGTTTTCTTTCTCTTCAAAATTAGTTTCTGTATAGAAGAAACTTTTTTGGAGATAAAAGTAAAAGGTATAACAGGTTCTTTCAAAATATCATTAAAAATGACTGAAAGATCGCTTGATTAAAAAATCTTGGCTTTACAAGTCTAGAATAAAATCATTAAACAATGATTACGTCCTTAATTAAATCCCTTGCCAGAAACAGGGTGCAAGTTTCAGCAAGCTTGACATGATTTCATTATTCTGCTTTAATATTCGTTTATTTTAATTTACATAGTACTTTATAAAAACTTACTGTACTCATAACTTTTGCTTTATTTCTACGTATCTTTCACAAAAAGTAATGAGTTTGAAGTTTTTTTTTTATTAAAGATAAATGAGCCTGTTTCTTTAAGGCTCCCACTTTCAACTCGTTATTTTAGCAGGCATACATCTACGTTCCTTTTGTCCATTACTGTACTCTACCAAGCTCAAGGCTGTAGGTCGAAAGAAAATAAAGGGAACAGACAGACCCACCATTTAATAGCTGTCTCCAAGTTAGCGGCGACTAAAGGTCACTTTAAGTCCATCAAACTGGACCGCAAACATAAAAAATAAGACATTTTCTAATGCACATATATCAGCAGGAAAAAACTAGCTTTCATGTCACTAGTGAAATTTTTTATGGTCACCAAGCACCTCAGAACACATGTCTAAATGATCGCAGACTTAACGCTGAGACTGATGCTCATTTTTATTTCAAGGACAACTTTAGCCAAAGGAACTTGACCTTCCTTACTTATTACTTCAGCCACTTCTGCCAAGTAGCAGCTCCCATTGAACTGACAGCTCTCTTGTATGACGGGTTCAACGGGCTCCACATCCAAGGAGAGTTTCTCTCACTGAATTTCTATGCTTGTCTCGGAGGTGCCGCTTAGTGGCACCATCCTGAAGGGGCCACGTCAGTCTCCTCGACAGGCAATTCAGGGTCATCCCAATGTAAGAAGGTTACTATTCCCGCTAATCTTTATTTCCGTCCGCTGATTGGCTAACTGAAGTTTTTGGGGGGTAAGATTTGCTTCATTTGCTTTTTCATTTGTAACTTAGGCTTTGTAGTGGCAAGCGTGTCAAAAGTGAGAGAAATCAAGAAGCTAAGAGGGCATTGTGGTTGTTACAATTACATGAGTATCTGGTAAAAAGTTTACAAGCAGATTATATATATATATATATATATATATATATATATATATATATATATATATATATATATATATATATATATAATCTGCTAGTAAACTTTTAACAGACACTTATGTAATTGTAACAACCACAATGCCCTCTTAACTTCTTTGATTTTTCTCATTTGTGCTTATATATATATATATATATATATATATATATATATATATATATATATATATATATACATATACACATATATATATATATATATATATATATATATATATATATATATATATATATATATATATATACATACATATATATGCACAAGATCTTTAATGCATAGCAGAAGGTACACTCTACTGTATGCTGAGAGCCCAACTGATGACTGACTATTTTCTTAATCATAAACGTTGCCGGAGAGCTCACCCTAACATTCACTCCATTCAATTACATACACAGGCTATGTGCGGTTGGGCTGAAAAAAAAAAGGCAACGAATAACTATATTTCGTTTTTTTCTAAAGCTACGCTCTTATCTTGAAGGCCACTGTAATCATCTGTCAAGGCTGAAGCTGAAGTAGCGTTATCCGCCCAAAGAAAAACAATGTTCGACAACGACTGACCTCACCGTGTTTTTACGTAAACGTGACTTCAAGTTAAAATGTCTTCTCTCTTTACAATCAAGCTTCATTCATTTCGTATTAGCTGATAATGTAATAGATAAAATTCAAACCTGAAATAAATTTCATATATATATATATATATATATATATATATATATATATATATATATATATATATCTGTGTGTGTGTATGTACGGTTGTATGTTATTCAAATTGAGGTTGCTAACCGGATGCTCATTACAACCCTCACTGCAAACACTACAAGTACTCACTACTTAAGACAACAGAGGCACAATGGACACAGACATGCAAAGACACATGGATATCTTTTTATCTATCCATCTCGCTCTCTCTCTCTCTCATATATATTATATTATAATATATAGATATCTAATATATACATATGTATGTATACACATGTATACATATAATATATATATATATATATATATATAAATATATATATATATATATATATATATATATATATATATATATATATATATATATATATATATATATATTCTTCTTCTTTGACCTTATTAATCCCACTGTATAGCAGGGTTGGCCGCTCGAGTCAACTTTCTCCATCTATTTCTATTACTTGCATCTTCTTCCCTCAGTCCCACCTCACCCATAACCATCCCCACCACATCCATCCATATGATCCGCTGACGCCCCACACTCCTCCTTTCCATCACTGGCATGTTCTTAGCTCTCTTGATTGGTTCCATCTCCTCTCTTCTCATTACACGACCATAGTATCTCAGACGAGCTTCCCTAGCCTTCTCCTTTATGTTATATATACCACACATTCTTCTTATATCTTGACTCTCCCTCCTTTTCAGATGTGATATTCCAGCAATCCATCTCACCATCCTCATCTCGATTCTTTCCAACAGTCCCTCCTCTTTCCTCTTAAGTGCCCAAGTTTGGGCCCCATATATTAGTCCAGGCATGATATCTGTCTTATAAATTTTCATTCTGAGCCCTAATGGCATTTTCTTGTCTAAAACAACTCCGGTTACTTCCCTCCATTTTCACCATGCTTCTTTCATTCGTTGTCTCACTGCTTTCTCAGTACCTCCCTCCTCTGCTATTATTGATCCCAAGTAGTTAAACTCATTGTTCTGTTTTAGCACTGTACCATCTTCCACTTGAATGTTTACTTCTTCATTGTCTACAATAGCAGTTGCCTCCTAGACACAAAGCTCATGAATAATGCATTACACCGCTTTACACACACTGACCCACAATATACTAAGCATTTCTCTTCCAGAGCCTCTTCATCTTGCCAACAATTTCTCGATCTCCGTTTCTGTTTTCTCTAAACTTTCGAATAAGGGAAAAATATTCACTTTTCACCCACTTATCTTCCATTTTCTCAAGGCAGCCAAACACCACATCAAACCACTTTGAACCACCTTTTAGTAGCATCTTAATTGTTTCTCTACTGTTTCACCTTTTCACACATTTTATATATTTTTCAGTTAGGTACTACCTGCTTTTTACTATTTTCTCATATCACTAGCTTTTCTTTGTTGTTTGTCCACACTTTAATTTATTTTCTTAATATATATATATATATATATATATATATATATATATATATATATATATATATATATATATATATATATATATATATATATATATATATATATATATATATATATATATATATATATATATATATATATACATATTCCTTACTCATGTCCTTTCCCACTACTTACCTGCAAGTTGTTTTCTATTGTCATATAATATATACATATATATATATATATATATATATATATATATATATATATATATATATATATATATATATATATTATTAAACAACAACAAGTGAAGTTTAAAGTAAACAATGAATCAACAAATTAGCAAAGGATTTTATCTTACTGCTTTATTTGAGAGAGAGAGAGAGAGAGAGAGAGAGAGAGAAAATGACTCATGCCTTATCCAAAGGGAAACGATCTTTCAAAATAATAACAGAGGGGTCGCTAAATCTCACTATTACCACCTGGACCCCCGCCTCCCCGCTTCTCCCCCCTCAAACCATCCGCCTTTAGACCGTAACAAATATCCTCAGTTCCCAAAACTTTCTCTTTCTTTCGATCTCTGAGAAATCGCCGGCACCAAGGACACAACACCGCTCCATTAAGGTAAACAGCGTGACTTGCATAACTGCCGCAGATTTTCTCCTACATAATTTCAAGGTCCCGGTTGCTAAGAGGATGTGTTCCGTTACGCCGGTGATGGGAGTTGTGGTAGAAGACGTAATAATTTAATTCAGAAGCTAAGGATTACAATGAAAGTAAAGGAGAAGTTTCACTTAAAAGGTCAAGTTTAAAAACACTGGTACAAGATTCACTTCAACGTTTTAGGGTGACTTAAACTGGTTTAGTATATCAGTCTACATTTCACTTCAACGGTAGTAATAGTGGTAGCGGCGGAGTAGGGATTACTTTAGTGGTCAATATTTACAAATGTAGCAGAAACGTTACTTTAATCATTAGATTTTATAAATAATTTTCCATTTCTAATGCAATCTTCAACTTACAAGAGAAAGGGTATACCAAAGTATAAAACAACTACACAACAACGTTAAATATTCCAGATTTGCGTCAAAGACGGCCACTCTCGGGTTCAAACTCTAGTACTGTGCCTAATGGTGTGTCATTGCATCTTATTATCTTGTAGCCTTTGCCTATTTTCCATATTTACCAGGGTTAAATAAATCAAACTGTTTAACTAACCTTCATCGACCTGCTGCCTACCTGACTCGCTGTTGCTTATGGGGGGAGGGAGAATTTGAAACTATCATATATCAACAAAGGTAAACATTCACATTTTACTCTGCATATCGCCAATCATCGGACTGCTCACTTAAGCATCGTTTCTTATGCTCTTTAGTCAAACTTAGAAACTCTCTCTCTCTCTCGCTCTCTCTCTCTCTCTCTCTCTCTCTCTCCCTGTTTTCATCGCTTGTCTCCTTCGGCTTATATCTAGAGCTGAGCTTGGTCAGGGCAAGTCAGGGCATTATGTTACCCTTTTCATCGGCCTTTGCATTAACATATTAAGGCGCCGAACAGCATCATGGGCCCTGCAAGTGTGGACCATATTTTCATTAAATTTTAAGAAAAAAAAGTTTAAGCTATCCATTATTATATAAGACTTTGTACTGCCTATCAAAAACAAATAAACTGTGTAAATGAACATACAGGTAAGTGTAATACATACATAACAGCATTTGAATGTACAGGTGTTGACTGTTAAAGGTTGTATGTGTGTATGTACGTGTGTGTGTGTATATATATATATATATATATATATATATATTATATATATATATATATATATATATATATATATATATATAAATTATATATATGTATATATATATAAAGGGAGAGAGGGGTGAAGACACTACAGTTACAAGTACCTGTTTATTTAAACAGGTATTTAAATAAACTCGAAATCTAAATGTCTTACCTACATCAACCAGCAACGGCAGGGGTCACTTGCCTTCATCAGCTAGAAAATTAACACCACAAGGAACTGGCTACTCTAAATTGTATTTAACCAATGAGTTCAGTATGGATTCTGCCACTCAAATGGATAGGCCTAATTTATAATGGTTCTCAGTCTCGGGCATAAAGGGGCACTAAGAATCTCCCAGTCTATGCTGCGGGGATTTGAAAATAGGGAAATGGAACGTTAGAACTTTGCATTACCTTGGAAAGAGAGAACCAGTAGCCTAGAAATGAATTCAAGAGACATGGACTGGACATCTTGTGTATCACGGTGCAAGGAATAGGAAAAGACACTGGGGGCAGGTAATTTGAATATCTGTTCAGGAAGGGCACCTCGAACAGGTAGAGAAGGAGTTGGCATGATCTTAATGCCAAATGCAGAAAAGGCTCTGAGTGACTGACTGGTAAACAGTATGAGGTACATTACTGTTGGCAACATCTAAATCAGAGCAATATGAGGATTGAAGTGTACTATGCACCAATAAATGAACTCTCAGAGGAAAAAAGAATGAATTTCATAAAGAACTGCAGAATGTTCTATGTGAAATACCAGAAAAAGATATGAGAATTGTTGTTGGTGATATGAACACGGAAGTTGGTGGGATCAATGAAGGTATGGAGTATGTAACGGGTAAGGAAAATCTACAAGAAACAGCAACAAAAATGTGGTACAATTCATAATTTTTATGCTGTAAATAATTAAGTAATTGTAGGTACTCTTTTTTGAAAAATGGACATCCTGGGCGATCAAAAGGAGGCAGTCGCAGGAACCACATAGATCACGCAGCTATCAAACAAGAAAGAAAAAGGGCATTAATGAAGGTTAGCAATTAAAGATGAGTAGATGTTGGCAGGGACCACCAACTTTTCATTACTACACTACAGATAAATTCGAAAGCACCGAACAAACAGAGACTATCTAGGTTTGATACTGTAAAGCTTCTTGCAAGTAAGCGTCAACAACCTTTAGCCATTGAATGTTGAAATAATTTTTCACTTACAGAAACTATATCTGAGGAGTGGACAATGAACGAAGTATGGGTAACTTCAAGAATGTATATCAGTCTGCTGGAAAATAATTCTTGGGATACAAGAAGAACAGACAAAAGCAAACAGTACAAGCAGACAAATTTCAGGGAGATGTAGAAGGCAATGTAGAATGTGCTAAGTACTCAAGGTTGGACAGTAAAGTTAAACAACGCTTAATAAACGGTAAGAGGAGGATATCTGAAAAAATAATGCCGAAGATGTCGACAAAAGCACGTTACCAGGAGTGACAAGGTAGTAGGGTACCCCATAGAATTATCAAAAAGCATCTAATCACTCTCAACAACTTACCTTCTATAACCAAAATCTAGCCCAATCATACCACTTTTTCCTTTTACTTTAAAACTTCTGACATAATTGTCGCTTAACAAGCACTTTATCCGCATGCCCTCTTCCTTGTTTAAATCCTCACTTTCCTTTCTCTGTCAGCCATTCTGCCTTACTGCGTCAACCAAACGAGTTTTTCTTGTGCCCTACAATTATTAGTCTTCTTTACCTTTATATCGTATCACCCATTCTTGCGAAACCTTTCCTTATCCAGACTTACATTACAAATCCTGCCAGTCACTCAATCTCAGTCACACTAACACCGTCATATTGAAGCATTTCGCATGTCATTCCATCAGCTATATCTATTTTAGCACACACCACGTGGCTTTATGGCAGCTATATCCTGGGGGTAACTTCAGAACTGTAGATGCTGTATTACAAAGCTGCCATTTTACCTATTAGATTGCTGTGACATAAAATTAAGGACTTGGAACTAGACACTTAATTCCAAAATACCAGATGAGAATTAGGAGGACAACACTTTCTGGATCTTCCAAGGGGTGGCCCCATACTGTGTTACCACTCCAATTGTCAGCATGTAGCTTAGGAATAACCTGCTAGCCCAATAACTTTCTTCATCTCTGGCAACAATTCACAACAGCTGACCAACTGCCAGATACATTACTCCTGCTTAGATCAGCAAAATCAATTCCCTTACACCTTCATAAGAAACTTCTCCATGATTCGAAACATGGTTCTCTTGCTGATGAGGCAAATTTACTACCAATTACACGAAGAATGCCAATCAATCAATCAATCAATCAACACGCACGCACGCACGCACACACAAACAAACACACACACACACACACACACACACACATATATATATATATATATATATATATATATATATATATATATATATATATGATATATAATTTGACCAACTGTGAACCAAGAGATGAATAGGACGATCCTGTCACTGTTGGATCAAGGATAAACAGCCCACTGCAGAAAACTTCCACCCCTTCATCTGTTTTACGTATCTGCACAGAATGCTCAAAAGCTGTAAGTTAACAAGCAACCCCCGCCCAAACATAAACGCACACACACACACACACTGTACCACTTGCCTGTATGTTTTGCACACTTTTTGTGCCTCCTAGATAATAAAGTCTTCCGTCTACAGTATATTAATTCAAACCTTACGTTAGTTCCTCATTGGATGGGTCGATATCGTACTCGGCTAGCACTCTCCTGGGCCCGGGTTCGTTTCTCCGACCGGCCAATGAAGAATTAGAGGAATTTATTTCTGGTGATAGAAATTCATTTCCCGGTATAATGTGGTTCGGATTCCACAATAAGCTGTAGGTCCCGCTGCTAGGTAACCAGTTGGTTCTTAGCCAGGTAAAATAAGTCTAATCCTTCGGGCCAGCCCTAGGAGAGCTGTTAATGAGCTCAGTGTTCTGGTTAAACTAAGGTATACTTAACTTAACTTTGAAACTACGTCATCATAAAAGTCATAATTTCTCCTATCAAATTACCTGCTACACCTTTCAGCTTATTCGCCTCTGCAGCTTTTAATCTTTACTCTCAAATTTCTCACACAACTTTTCCATGAAAAACACTCCTTGTTCGACACCCCAGCGGTTCTTTAACTATTACTTCTACTGTCCGACTTACTTTCCTAATCAAACCCAACCATACACCCTCAAAGGTGATATTTAAATAATGCTATTTACCGGATATTGTCATAATCATCTATACTACAGTAAATATGTATCTAACAGACCAAACAAAGAACACTTAGAAAGTATATACATAGGTAAATATTAAAAAGTGTATTCACAAGTAAATTACATTTTCTAAATGGCAAACGATAAGGAAGCTCATTAAATGATGACCTTTGCATCAGTGACCGCTTCATACGAACCGTTAAATCAAAGTTTAACGACCGTTAAATGACTTTTCCTTAAGGGAATAGTGGAGAAGAGCTTGTACCACAGGCAATGACTTTGCAAAGATGACATATCAACGGAGTCTTAAGAGGTGTTTTCATTTTAAAAGAATTTCAACGCTTCGGTCGACCTTACTTGTTTACTAGCGCTGGGTTGAAGGTTCAGAATTCTGCGTCGCCTCAAGTGGTGTCTTGACCAACTAAAAGCTTATTGCTGATGAATCAAGTTGATATGAAACACTTTGCATTCGCATAAGACCTGGACATCTGACATGTCTACAACACACACACACCAATGCAAAATACAGTATATATATATATATATATATATATATATATATATATATATATATATATATATATATATATATATATATATATATATATATATAGAGAGAGAGAGAGAGAGAGAGAGAGAGAGAGAGAGAGAGAGAGAGAGAGAGAGAGAGAGAGAGAGAGAGAGATCATCAAAAAGGTGTATGATGATTATTCTTCATTTTCTATCAACATCCCGAAGGAGACTCATAAGACTCTTTTTGTCCCCTGCAACGAAGTAGGGGCCTTCAAAGCCTAAGGGGGAGAAGTTTCTACAATAAACGGCTATGCAATAAACTCCCTCTTAGTGGACAATAACAATAATGATAATGACCAGGTAACCCTCTATTACTGTCACCAAGTAATGACGGCCTATAGCAAGGATGATCGAATCTTTTAAGAAATTATAACTGTCACTGTCCATCCTGTTTTCAATATGACATGTTTAAAACGCACCGTGTATTATCAACCCACAAAGACGCACGTCTCCTCAAGAACAAGTCGCTCCTTTTCCAACTGAGCCCCAGAGGACTAATGTAGCAAATAAACATCAACTTGTCAAAGTGCGGATTGTTGGGTTCACAAAACATCATATATTAGAATGCCCTGAATCGTCTGTTTGGGAGACTAACATGCCACCACCTTCAGGCACTACCGGGAAAAGCATGGCCTTTGTCTATCAATGGAGCTACTAGTAGCACAGGTCAAAATACTTGAAACAACCCTGGATGCCTCTCTATCCATTTAAATTAAGTAAGAAGCTTCAATTGATCTGCAGTGTGAAGAATTATTTATTTTACCTACACTAAAACACCTGTGACCACCAGACGACCTCTGAATATCATAGACATGCCGTAGTAACCCTCTCTCCTCCCCCCCGCCCGCTAATTGGATAGCATAGATACAACCAGCGTCTAGAGCTTGGATACAACCTTCATGGCCGAACATACGCTTCCTGTCTGACTTAACATTAACTCTATACCCCATTCCCGCTCGCTGATTGGCTATCCAACATTTTAGACTCGAAGACTTTGTATAAGTATCCCTTTTCTTGCTTTTACAGTCAGTCCCCTTTACACCTGCATAACAAGTTCCATGAAAAATCTGACCTAAATACCCTCTGCAGTCTTGAGAAATACGTCAAAAAGTAATCACCAGTTCCCAGTGTAGTTACCAACCACGTTTCACTGGAATCTGCAAAAATTAAATGTCTGAATTAAAGTTAGATGTATCAACCATACCAAAGCTGTTAACTTGATCATTAACTGCCCTATATACACCGATGATATCTGCCTGAGCGTTGCTGACTCCTTTGTGCTTTTTGTAAACAAACTTATAAGTATTGCTGGTCCATGGAACCAGACTGGGTAAAGACAGCCATTACCATTGCACTCCCATAATCTGTAGAGGGCAATCCTACAGCTTAGGTCTCTAAGAAACTTAATTTTATGGATACTGCATGATGGCAAGTCATAAAATTATGGAAATAGTGGAAATAATTATTTTGAACACTGATATAAGCTAGAATATATATATATATATATATATATATATATATATATATATATATATATATATATATATATATATATATATATATATATATATAAAATATATATATATATATATATATATATATATATATATATATACATACATACATACATAATGAGTATATATATATACTAAAGTAAAATCCTTTTAAAAGCAGTCCTTTACTTAGCAGTCTGCAAGTAAAGGACTAGTGTCGAAAGGCCTCGCAGCACTCCAGTGTTTCTGTCTCGTGGATTTTATCTGTATTTATATATTCATCACGTTCCATATTTTTGTGATTCAGTTATACACATATATAAATAATTATAATATATATATATATATATATATATATATATATATATATATATATATATAGAGAGAGAGAGAGAGAGAGAGAGAGAGAGAGAGAGAGAGAGAGAGAGAGAGAGAGAGGTTACTTTTCAACCTATCATTGCGTACAAGTATAATATATACAGTAGTTTTTCTGATAGTGTTTGTGATGGGGAACCATCGAGAGAAGAAAGGGTATTTGGACTGAAGGAACAGTGAATTACAGGGATTAATCCTAGCGCAATGAGTCCTTCCCGACCAGGAGGGGTTTGCCCTCTTGAGCCCCACCCAACCTGACCTAGGGCACAATTAATCACAGAATGAAACAGAGAAACATCTTATCCTTCTTTAACTCCAACTGACCTAAAACCACATCCTTACCAGACTGTACCCCCGCCTCCTCCCCATCCAACTTGACCTAGGTGACTGTAAATTAGAAATACTATGATTGACTTGCCTTGTTTATTTGTCTTCGCTGGTACCCCCAAAGGGAATGGGTAACCCGTCACCTGACCACAACCTAAACTGACCCTAAGGGCTAAGATACTGGCAGTTTGGTTATCATTGTAGTTGCTAGAGATATAGGGGTTGTTATGAGTTATCCAAACACTTCCGACGGAAATGAATGTCATACGCGTCAAAAAACTACCTAAAAATCCTATTTCACATTCAAAATCACTTACTTTCCAACTGATGTTTTCTAAACCTGTCGAACTCCAAAAATGCTATTCTTTCCGAATAGTGTTCTCGACGCTTTGACACATTATGGGGTCCATAGATGGCATAATTTGTAAGGTAAAAAAAAATGCACAATTGTTTTTATACAACAGTAAAAATTCCTAAAATATCACAATGTGATGCACAGTTAGAGACATTAGTCAAGCACGATGGGCCCATGTGAAAAGAGCTAACACCATCTATCAGGCAAAACACGATAAGACTGAGATCACCAGCTAAGTCAGCAAACTCTTTGAAAAACGAATCCTCATTAAGTAATAGGAACTTTCGTAATTAAGATAGTTCCTATCAACCAATGAGGAATAATTGGCTAACGGAAACTGTCATAGTTACGAAATAAAAGAGACAGCGGGCAGAGATTGTGGAGCTCTTCTGATTAACGTGGCAACATAATTATGTCAACAAAAGAAGTCAAAATTTCTGCATCCTACCGATGTCTCGGTAGCCATTCTTTTCAACGATATTGCTAAACATAAAGTTATAGTATTTTCTAAGTGAGTCATGAATCATTTTATTTACGCTTGATCTTAAACTTTACTCCTAAACACTGTAGAAAGTTCCAGGTGTTGGAATGAGCTTAGAAAATACAGAAGCGTAGACTGACTATCGTATGCGCCAGCACGCCGGACGTGCCAAGTTAGCACATGGTGCAGATAACAGAAGTGGATAACTTTAAGGGATTTCTTGGTTCTTGCGTGCGAGTCAATCTTATGTCTTGACGCTACATCGACGCCTTCCTCCGATTTATTATTTTTTTTTTATATCAAGGAAACAAAGACCATTAGTCACATGGTTCGTTCGGATAAAAATGTTAATTTTCATTGAATAGTTTTAGGATGAAAAGTGTGACACTTAATTCATTTGCACGAACTGTCTTTTTTCTTTCTTTAGAGACAAAGGGTACGACACAGAGTTCCATGAAACATGTAGAATCTAATTCCTTTCATCTGGTTTTATCTTGTGCTGTTTTGATTAACCTGGTTACCTTATGTGGAAAGGGGTACGGAAGACAATGAATATGACAGTTTTACAATAAACTATTGTACATGAATTACAACCAATAAATAGAAAAATAAATTTTCTGGATGCACGAGTTTGCATTTTTATAACTATTATGAGTAACTTTTTACAATCTACACTTTAAAAGTTCGGTCACGCATTGTCGTTATAGAAAAGATATATCATACCATTTTTTTTTTTTTTATAAATTCTTAATACTTAAGCTACCATAATAATGTTTGTTTCCTAGCATTTGAACTGATGAGTTTATCACTGATTTACATACACTGAGCATTAAAGTTCTAGCACTCTCGGCAACTCTTTTCCCTATACTAGTATAAACAGACACAGCACAGTTTTACAAGAGACTGCTAAGCAGCCTTCTGTATTATTGTTACTGAGGGGAGTCTCAAAGAGAGAATCACCGACTGAAAACTATATATGTCCATGTCACGGACAAGTTTATATGAAAACTTTGCAATACCTTTGCAAACTAGGCTCATTTGGATAGCTGCCGTGATAATCTAGCATGGCTGATAAGTTTCTGGCATTTATGAACTACGTTAGATTGGTGTATGATTAATTTTTTGCTATTTTCTTTGGTTAGCTAGTAAGCTGCTCTAGCTCAATACAAGGAACTGGGGGCTTCTGGCAAGGGTACCCTACTGCAGAATATGCCTGGCTTTCATTGTTTGTAATATCTGGATGAAGGCTGGACATTTTGCATTATTTTCATTTAAGCCAACGAATGAGCTGACCTAGATCATTTTTTTGTGGATAGTTTATTTCTGTTTGCCTGATTCCTTCCACCACTGAAAGTCTGGCTACCGCGTCATTGGTCTCTCGGGGGGTGGGCATTGATAACAGCGTAATTCTGTGGTTTAGCTTGCGGAAATGAACTGGCTCATTCCTCAAGGGTAAAATAAGCCAACCTTTCGGCCAAACCTACCACATGGCGTTATCCACATGACAATTTCTTTATGTTAGCACACATGCAAAGCATACTAATCCACATGGCAGATTGCTAGTTTCTCAACTAAGCTTATAGAACCATAAGCAAGGTGTTTGGCTAATAAAGCCATATATATCAGACTCTGTCGAAGTTACTCAGAGATTATCAAACATTACTGAGAAGTGAAAGATAACCCCTGGCTTTGTTTTACTGAAACCTTAAGGGTCGTCTGAAAGAAGCTAGCTGGGGTCACACGTGTTATATACATACATACTTACACACACACATATGTATATATATTACATATATATAAATATGCACACACACACACAGAAAAAGAGAACGAGACATGCATACAGTGTTAAGTGATACTTATAGCTTTAAATATATAAGCAGCATTTGTCACTGCCACAAAATCTCTTGAATTACACTGAAGAAACATCGGAATTGAAACTATGAATTACGAGAAAGCTGCGCAGCTCAAATGGACATCTTGGAAACTGTATTACTCTTTCAGAAGGAATATACATAAACAAGATCTCCAATCCAACCTGCATGTATTGGTTTTAGATAACGTTCAGATCTGATAATGAAATGTTTATAGCCAAAAAAGACTTTTCTGAAAAATCACTCTTAACTATGGAACAGAAATCGCATGAATTTTCTACAATATGGACCAAAATACAAATAACAACAACAACAATAATAATAATAATATAATAATAATAATAATAATAATAATAATATTAAAGTTCAGGTAGGATAAACGAATAATGGAACGTTTGTAATAAATTCCTCAAAATAAATCTATGATTACAAGAGAGAGAGAGAGAGAGAGAGAGAGAGAGAGAGAGAATAACTCAAATGCTTTGGGTTTGCTTTACAGCTTGCATTGCCCTACTAATGTCACTCTTAAAAATTCTTTTGCCCTCCATTATGTGTTTATACAACACTCGACATACTTCCTGGAGCGGCCTCGCATCATTAAAAAGAGAAGTGAAAATATATCAGAGATCAAGTCAGTGATGAGGACAGCGGCAACAATAACAGCATTACTACTAACAATACTGAGAACTGTTACTGATAATAGCGATAATGATAGTCAGACGTAGAGTAGCAGTAGTAGAGACAGCAATGAATACGTCTTTTTGCTGTGATAAAAAAAAAGTCCATCCTCCTGTCACAGACTTGTGGGTCGTCTTCACGGAACGGTTGTATAACGAACTGCAAGTTGCAAAACTTGCGGAAATAAGGGTTAACACAAACTACCTTCTTAGATGAAAATATAACTATTCCGTAAATGCAGGTAAACATAATTATGTTACAAGAGAAATATATACACCCACGGAGTAAGAGAGAGAGAGAGAGAGAGAGAGAGAGAGAGAGAGAGAGAGAGAGAGAGAGAGAGAGAGATGTACTAAAGCAAATGCATATGCATATATATATTTATATATATACACATATATTATACATATATATGTATATAAAATATATATAAATAAATAAAAACCAACTCATTAAATCTCAAATCACGTGCTTAATCCTTACGTCTGTTCTGGCATCTCTCCTACCTTATTCGATCACCTGAGGTCACCAATCCTTTCTTCAACCAAAAATAGAAAAAAAAGAGAAAAGGCTAAAGAAGGAAAAACGAAATGAAGACCTTGATGTGCATGGAACGCTGGGTAAGCAGAGTACAAAACACAGACGTAAATCGATTTTCGATGTCTTATCCTTACAGACACGTGACTTCGAAAGCACATGCTATCCAGAATGCAGTTCCAGCTTGAGTGACCCTCACTGATTACGAGAATAAAGTCATTATGGCGCTGAGAGAGAGAGAGAGAGAGAGAGAGAGAGAGAGAGAGAGAGAGAGAGAGAGAGAGAGAGAGAGAGAGAGAGAGAGAGAGAGAGATTCGTTAAGAAGGAAGAGATAGATACAACAAAAAAAACCAGAGGAACCAAGTATAAGACAGACCTACCGGCTACTTACGGCCTACAGAAAAATTCACGCTCGTTTCCGGGGACCATGTAAGGAATAAAGAAAAGTTAATGCCCGAGCGTCTAAGAATACTATGCAGATATAATACAAGTACAGTATATACATACACACATGTATATCTACTATATATATACATATGTATCTATACATATAATATATATATAAATATAAATATATACAGTATATGTGTGTATATATACCTTTAAAAATGTTAGGGGGAAGGAGGAGAGGAGCACCTGCATATGTAAATGGTATTGGAAAGGAAGGCCCTTAATACTGAATGTGTGTCTGACAGGGTGCATGGTTTACTATGTGTAGGGCGCTTTGAAACACTGGTGGATAAGCATACTATATAACTGTGTAAAGTGGCTAATTTTGTGGGAGTTTAACTTTGCAAGGAATTCATCCCAAATTCAGCGATTAATAGTATGAATATTCAGCAGTTAACAGTATGAATCTGCCAGTGACCTTGTGCTCTTCTTCTCTGAGAACAACCCCTGTTAAGAGTAAACGGCTTAATGTTGAAAAGAAAATAATGAAAGCGTTTATTCATTTACAATCATAGCACAGCTGCATCCTAATTTCCAAGCAAGTATAACGAAAGTACTATTAAAGCAATACATATCCCCCCACCGGCTCCTACTTCTATTGTAAGCATTCCGGCTGATGAAACGTAGAAGACATCATCAGAGCTTTGGTAAAAGCAGATGCTTAATTTGTCGCGATCTCCCACCGCGGGGTGATGACAAAAGCACAGATGCGAAATTAGACAGACAGACAACATATGACCTCCCTTCCTGTACATTTGTGCATGACGGTCTAGCTTTCACAAGACTGACAGAATCCCTTCAACTGAGCAGGAGTTACGATGATAAGGTCAGCATGAGAGAAACGATGACAGACTTTCAGACGGATGCTCTCCTTTCATGCACAGTTATGCACGATCACCTATCTTTGTACGAAGTTTGGCTGAAATCCCCTTAGTCGTATAAGAAAGGTTTTTTATGACATAGGAAGCTTGACAGACACGCCGATGGAGAGTGAGGAGCAAAAACTGAGGGAAATACTGCAGTCCTCCTCCTTTTCCCCACTCACACTTTGTCGGTAGGGAAATATAAATCCTTATTTGGTCATGGAAAAGACCAGCATCTGTCGGCCACTTTTTCTCCTTAGCATGAAGCTCAGAGAGGTCTGTCTTGAAAGATGTCACTATTTACAGTCAAATAAAAACCGATTTTTACTTTTCATTTACTCAACGTTTCATCTTTAAATCAACTCATTAGATAATAGAAACCATTCATTCTCAGCTATTATGTTGATTTGATAAAATTCTCCTTTCATTTCGACTTTACTCTGATTCTAAATGAACTCTTTTTATATGCTGGGGACGAGACGCTCTTACTTAGGAAAGGCCTATAGAAAAAAACAAGAAGACCATTGACGATTACGAATGAATTCACCAAGATCTTATGCGCTATTACTTTTCCTTTTCAATCTCACTTTTATTTCCACGTCAGAGTTGCTAAAAGTTCATCAAGACATAAAACATCTTTACTGCGGCAGTGATGACATAACTCAGCCCAAGTCCTCTGTAAGGATTTAAGACTTAGTTGTCTTTCTTATTTTATTAATAATACTTGAAACTTTGCTTTCCATTACTGTCATAGGGTTAAGTAGCCATTAACAAATCTAATAAATAGTATATTATCACTAACACACAAACACATAAATATATATATATATATACTGTATATATCTATCTATTTATATATATATATATATATATATAGATATATATATAGATAGACAGATATATATATATATATATATATATTCTCATATTCTCATTCAGCTTCCATCAAAGTACCATGGCATTACCAACAGATCAAAAACGCCATTCATAAAATACCAGGCATTGTGCGCAGCATATATAGGGAAAGTTTTCACGAACCAGAGGTACCTAGGACCCACATCTGTGTCCGTAATAAAAATGATATATAGGGGCAGCAATCTTATGAATAGAGAAGGGAGCACATGCCAGCACAAAACATGAAAACTTCTACACGCATAATATATCTCTATCATTCAAGAAACGAGAACAAAAATATTCACCAAATCTGGCAAAATCAACAATAAAAACTATATCAACAATAATAATATGTACGATGCTAATGCACTAATGTTGGTGAAAAATATGACATTCTTTAGTGATAATAAAACTATCCCAACCGTTTCTGCGAAAATAACAGAAAACCCAAAGTCATTTCCTCATCTGGACAATAAATTACCGTACGAAACGTGGATATCAATCACAGCGGGAAAGGTAAAATGTAAAAGGACCGACTTCCCGAATCAAAATTAGGATTTTAATAACTAACTAATACTGAATTCTGTATAACTAAAAAGTGGCAATAACTAAACGATAAAACATTCATCCATATATATATATATATATATATATATATAATGTTGTATGTGCATGCGTGTGCATGTCCGTGTTATGTTTTTCAATAAATTTATGAGAAATGGGACTAAAAATCCTATATCCTCCACCAACGGTGACTTCCAGAGCATAGTCCTACAAGTGTAAAAATGATTACCGTTGGTTTAAAGAAAAGAAAGAAAGAAAGAAAGAAAGAAAGAAAGAAAGAAAGAAAGAAAGAAAGACATTGACGCCACTGGCTAATTCCCTCCAACCAAGGGGTTCACAACTCTCCACTGGCGCTGCTCTGCCTTGGGAAACAGTCTATCAGTATCCCAGCCACCAGGGCCAGCCCTAGGAGAGCTGTTAATCAGCTCAGTGGTCTGGTAAAACTAAACTATGTTGAACTTTAGCACTGCCTAGGATAGCAGCAAGTCCAGGTAGTACCACATTTCACCACTAAGTAGTAAGTGGTATTGCTTTTATAAATCGTCTGCCCTAACCCCCACGGAGGTTCATTCCCAATTTAAAGAGTGAATGTGGAAATGATGAAAACTTATATTCAGTCAGAAAATCAATAGATAAATAAATAAAACATGAATTATAGATTCATTCGAAGAAAACTTTGGTAATACAACTTATAAAAAAAACGTGAATGTCATGAGATCTGAACACCGGAAGTACCCGGATTCACACACACAAGCACACATAAACACACACACACACAGATAGAGAGATTTTTAACAGCAAATACGAATGTAAAAAAAAATCATGAGTTAGCTTTTCAAACAAATCGGAACCTTCATCATAACTCTATGTCTCAGATGTAAACTCATAAACAACGTCTAAAGGCAATTCTTTGATCATATCGCCTTGGCCTTTTCCCAGAAGTGTGACAAAAGAAAACACTATCAAGAAACGAAACCATATTACCGACGAAAGAGAGAGAGAGAGAGAAACAACGCCAAATTCGCACAGCAACAAGGGTCCCCGTTCGATCAAAGCCTTAGTCATACAAACAGTGCAGTAAATTCTAAGATATCTCGCACCACTCCGGCACGCACTCATACATATACGGTAGGCCCTCCTCTTTCCAGGAATTATATCACCAGTTCCAGGGAGCTTTGTGTTTATCTTCCTCACGCAACATTTCGATAGAGAAATTCGCTGAACATAAGACGCAGTTAAAAGTTTCACTGACCCTACGGAAAGAGC
The DNA here is from genome assembly GCF_040412425.1 of Macrobrachium rosenbergii. Taxonomy (NCBI): domain Eukaryota; kingdom Metazoa; phylum Arthropoda; class Malacostraca; order Decapoda; family Palaemonidae; genus Macrobrachium; species Macrobrachium rosenbergii. The sequence continues at coordinate 77,156,845 of NC_089743.1, forward strand.
TTGTAGTTAATATATTCTTATGAACACCGATCTGATTTCCGATAAACATACCCAAGATTCCAATGAATACAAACAGGTCATTCTAAAGCAGCAACAATGAATCCAGTGGGCGTAGATAATGTGCTCACGGAAAAGGAGCCACAACAACGTATCTAAGGTTGCAAAATACGCTAAATGAAAGCAACTTAAAAGTCACGTGACGCAGCCGATTAATACCAATAAACATTACCGACGAATTCCAAACGAAAGCAGCTGAAGGATTCCCAGAAACCTTCAGAGGGAATTCCAGTGAACGTAGGCACATATTTCATTGAACATGCCTGCAAATCCACTGAAATCACCAAGAGGGTGAGTCACTTTACAGCCATTAGGAACATACCACAGCTACCCAAGATCTGTGCTACCATAAACATTAACACGATTCTAATCAATTCTGGACCACAAGGTGAATTGTTTGATAAAATACATCGTTTACTTATTCTACGTTTCACTCACGATAGCGTTCGCAGGAAGAACAAATACGTGTTACAAATAAAAATTAATATACTGTATATATATATATATATATATATGCTATGCAATTTCCCCCGGAATAAAGTGATCTATGGTCATAATTTAATTTGGGTATTGTAACACTTTCTCACAGTGCGCGTAAAATTTCCAACGGAATATGGACAGGTATCACATCTACGCTTCTTTCAAACATCACCTCTACTTAATTAAGCCCCATCTTTTTTTGGGGATCTTCATGATTAATCTGCTTATTTTCAAAATTTTTTTACCCCCTCAACTTTATAATAAAATCTCAACTCGATACCTCCCTCAAACCATTAAGGACGTCATTTTCAGGAACGTTTGTTTTTATGATAAACGCTCACTTTAGTGTCACTTTAAAGCTGAATACTTTGTAATTTTTTTGCAGTGCATTAAAGATATAAAATACGAAAAATACAATGTCAAAATGAAGTGCTGGTATTAACCAGAGACTTAAATAGAAATTTCAGTTTAAAAAAATAATTAGCTACTTACTGGAACTGCTGGAATATAAAATCTTTAACTTTTCTCAACGCCTCTACCATGAATAGTTACATAAAAAAAGCTCGACTATTTTACTAGTAATTTCAAGATTAGGTTTTTACTATTAGAGCAATGATATTCACCTAACCCTGGAGAACAGAGGTGCCTCATTTGCATGTTCTAACAGAAAATAGCGACGCTATTCATGTAATGTACCAGGCAGAGCTGCCCTATTCAGGTAATTTAACACTGGCAATACACAATGGCCAAAGCGAATGAACCTGATACCTTTAAACTTAACCCCACTTTTGCGTTGTAGCTCTTGCTTGTACACTGATGCTTCTCTCTCTCTCTCTTCCTCTCTCTCTCTCCAATGCAAATGCCAACAAATAACCCACCATATAAAACTATTGTTGAACTCTCTCTAGCAGAGGAAATGATTAATAAAACAGTCCAGATTTAGCTCACACACCGAGAGATACAAAACCACAATGGTAAAAGATAGTGGTAACCATTTTTTCCTATTCTTTTTTTGTGAACATATGGGGAAACGAGAACAGTATTTACATTATACAACGTCCGTATACAATTATGGGGCAACTGCTGTCACTCTACACTCAGTCCCACGCATAATTACACCTTTAAAAAGCAACTTCATCTCTAGCGTGATCATTTCGGGCACAAAAGTATAAAAATAACATGTGAATATTTTCTAATTATTCAACAGATTTTAGTTAAGTTTTTTAGCACTAGTCACAATATTTTTATGAAAACAATTGAATAATTGCGTGTGCCTACACCGTTTTAAAAATGTAAACATTTTAATATTTAAGAACAATTCGTCCTGCAAATTTCTTCTTTTGCAGTTCAATACATATGCCTAATTCTCTGTGATGAGAGACGGATACGTGTACAAAAAGACACCAGATTTCACAGCTTGCAACCATTAGGTAAATGACAACAGCTACTGTAGATATAGCTATCAAATGACAACAGCTACTGTAGATATAGCTATCATATAAGGCAAGATGAACTCTAAGGCTTTATCAAAGGGATGAGGTTTTTCATGCCAATGTTTCCGTAGCGCTCCTTCCATGACGAAGTTCCTTTTTCAACGTTGTATTCCTTCCGCAGGTTTGCACACATCCAACATGCAAACATCGTGAATTCGAAACGACGCATGAAATTAGTAACAAAAAAGGATGAACTCACACTGAACTATTATAGCTCATATTTCTAGCCACAGAAAGGCTTTATACTCGCATGTATATCTGTTTCTTGAACTGGACACATACAACGACATGCTTTTGAAAAGAGAAAATTACCTAACAGTTCTAAGAGTGAAACAGATGTCCGTTGTTGGCACAAAGAGGAGGTTCATATGACCTATCCGCTCCCAATCCCTTGAACCTGGTTTTTTCTGTCCCATTTTAATTCTAGACTGGTATCATGTTCTAACGCATCCGGGAGACCCACTGCTTCCTCCAATTACAGTTCAAAGCTTCATTTGAAATGTATTTTCAATAACTGGAAATAATCATTTTAATTCGATGGATGAATCTCTTCAACAAATTGATTCTAAATTTTAGTAAAACTCATACATGTACTGTTGAGTACGCAAATACCTAAATCTTAAATAAAATAAATTACGAAGCACATAAGACGATTTTAGGTTATTCCTGAATACAAAAGTATGAAAAATCTTATGACTTATTTGATGTCAATGTTGAAAGGTTGCTCATGGCTTCATGTGCCTGTTTCTGTATAACTGAAAACAAACTATTTTATACGATGCCAGAGGAAAAGTGAATATAAATAATAAACAACGAACATACATACACAATACCTCTTATATCAGCACAGGTCATTCACGAGTGTGCTTAAACAGGCATCTTATTATTCAAGGTCACCCATGCATGTAATGAGAGAGAGAGTGTGTGAGAGGGAGGAGAGGTGGCTCCTGAGTGGATGAGGCAACTAAGTTCCGCCTAGCACAAGAACTTGAATGAATCAATACCATTAACACGCTCGATAGTGTTCAGAAATTAGGATGCAAATCATGCGTCTGACACACCATCGGTCGTTTGAAGAGAGAGAGAGAGAGAGAGAGAGAGTATAATTCATTTATTACTGAACACTCACTGGAAATGAGTGAACACCCTAATGCGTGACTGACAGGAGATAAGCCGTTCATGAAGTAAATGAAAACAAATACTGTACATAAACCTATTCACATGTACACACACACACACACACACACATATATATATATATATATATATAATGTACACACATATACATATCCAGTATGTATGTATGTAGGTATGTGTATATATACGTATGTACACACACACATATATATATATTATATATATAAATTATATATAACAGTTGTGTATTAACAAACATGGGCAAATCAAAGTCCTTCAAAAAGAAGGCATCGTGCTTACCCCATACAAATGGGAAAAAAGCACGTTAAAAGAAGAAGAAGAAGAAGGTTTAAACAATAAACAGCCGGGTAAATAAAAAAACTAAGACAAATTAAATAAAAATACTCTTACGAAGGAAAAATTGCGTAAAACTTATTTCACATACTCTCTAAAGTTAATCTGAACCTCCTCCGGTGATTGTCAAATGATTTACCTCTACAAATGCAACACGTCGCTAATCAATCAGTACTCAAGTATTTCTGAAGCATGCCTCCATAAAATAATAGTTACTTTAAACTAAGCATAACCTTAATAATTATCAAATATTTTCGTTGCCAGTTTTTCGGCTACTTTAACACTAATATGTATTTATATCATTAGTTGCACGTTCAGGCCTCTGACATACATAAATAAAACATCAATTCGCAGACATATATTTTTTTTCAGCATGAATTCGATTCCGTTAACTGGGAACCGTTTTAAAGAGAAAAAAACACACCGGCCACTGTCACCTTTATACTCTACTGCTGAATCGTGGATGGACTCGGCACAGAAAACTTTCACATCATAACCGTGTCATGCACCTACACACACATGGCCCCACAGCAGCGTGTCAATCACCCCTACACATTGCACCTTTCACCTCTACTCCTGTGCTTCTAGAGAGCAGTGCCATTCTTTCCTAAACCTGTTATGCCATCTATCCGTTTCTGGTCTTTTGTCTCCTCCTTCCTCTTAACACTTTCTAATTATACACTCTTTTCAACAGCCTATCATTCTCTCTTATTTCGCGAGACCATCTCGAAACATTCCCAGCCATCGTTTCACTTGCAAAAATTTTTACTCCAATCTCTGCATATCTCCACATTTCTAACCTTATTACTTCATCTTGCGCCAATATTTCGAAACTTTATTCTGTTGTTTGTACTCAACATCCACATTTCAATTCCACGAAGGAGGTTCTGGTCAATAATCTTTCCATGCATTCCCAGGTTGGATTCCATACAAACTCAAAGGATCTTACCAGTCTTTTGCACTTCTTGCTACCTTCCACTCAGTTATAGACTTGCCTATTCTCTTGCCCTACTATCAACCATCATGTTTACCAAATACCATATAACACCAACTACTTCCAGTCTACCGCCATTCCTATTAAAATTTACTGCCAAGCCTTCCCAGTTTAAAGTTACCATAAACACTCTAACCATAGTCAATTTACTAACAACTTTCTCCTCTTGAAAAAAATTTAAATTTTTTACTAGTTTCTGCAGTTTCATTACGCCAATTAATACATTATCATCTGCAATCATCAACTGTCACACACTTCAATCAAAAATCATTTCCTTATCCAATAACCTATGCCTAATTTCTTTTCTAGGGTTCTCGCATCATTCCTCCGTAATGATATTCAGCAGCCATTGACACTGCATCCTTGTCTCAGACCCACTTTCACACCAAACCAGTCACGCTCCCGTCTACATATTTTAAAATACATTTCGTCTCCATGAGACAACCTTTTATTTGATTGCATAAATTTACCTCTTATATCGTACATCTTCAACAAATTTCTCGTTGCTCCTCTATCAGTTAATTCCATCACAAGCTTCTTCTAAGTCTGTGTGTGCTACAAAAAGCCTTTGTTTATACTTTCAAACTCCTCTCATAATGGTTTCATAACAAATACATGATTCCGCACACATGGTCTTCCTTGCCTAATACCACTCTCATCTCTTATCATATCAATCAAAATGCTACTGTGTCAATTCCATGGTATACTAAGTAACTTGATGCTTCTCTAATTGTCACAGGCGCCCCTGTTAGGTCTACATGTAGAACATGTAACAATTATTCGTCTGACAAATTCCTCTACACACTTCCCTCGCTCGATGTACCTTACAAACGAGCTGGCCATCGTGTCACACTCTACCCACCCATATCATGTAACTCACTTGTAATCCATCTTAATATATATATATATATATATATATATAATAAGAGAGAGAGAGAGAGAGAGAGAGAGCTTTAGTAATAAAATGCAAGCAGAACAGTACAATAAATTAACTTGATGAAAATTCAAATGATATTAATTTAAAATTTTCACATTCACACTCGATGGCCTACACGTGAATCATTAGATTTCAGCACACTGGTATTCGCTGTCAAGTCGTAGTTCGGATGAGTTGAAAGGATGTGATTCCTTTGAAATTGGTTGAATTTACAGTATGTCCACTGTCTGAAGTGCATCATTTAAAATCGTCTTCTTTTGTGGAATTCATCAGCGGGGCATGTTTACATTTGATTCTGTTATGTTTAAATCTGAAAGGTTGCTCCCCTACGAGGACTTAATGCCTGTTCCAATGAGGGAGATAACAATTAAGAAGAGGCAGTTCTGACTAGCACTAGGAGGGGTGAATACCTCTGAGTATTACCGTCTCGTTAATATACCCATCTCTTTTACCATATTTAGAAACCAGAGGGTAATGCTTTCAGGGGTATCTCTACTCGAGGAAGAAAGTTGAAATAAATTTACATATCACACAATGGTATCTATCTATCAATGTATAAATCTATTTTTTGTATAAATATTATATATATATATATATATATATATATATATATATTATAAATCATGGTATCCCATTCATTCTTCAAAAGGGCTCACGAATTGCAGCTAGTGAATCCCACCAGTTACCTTCACTCACTGTAAGTACATATACATGATGCAGACATAAGATATATGGACTTACCACACAAATCCCTCAGGAATCATCTGTTCAGTGTTTTCCCTATTTCACCTTATTGTTTCTATTTTCATTTGAATTTCTTCTCACGTGAGAACTCTCAACGTACCCAATGTTGGCGTAACTTTTCTCCAACCGGACCTTCCCAGCTATTTAAAAGCACACACATTTATATGCAAATGTGTCAGCATATATTTCGTTATATATTATATATATAAATAAGTATGTGTATATAATGTATATATAGTTATATATACAAATATATATTATATTTATATTATATAAATATATGTATATATATTTTTATACATACACATATATATATTATATATATATGTGTGTATGTATATAACTGAATCACGAAATATGGAACGTGATGAATATATAAAAAAGATAAAATCCACGAAGGGAAAACCTTTTCTGGGCACTGCGAGAGCCTTTCGACACTAGTCTGTAAGTAAAGGACTATGACCTCGCAGCACTAAAGTGTTTCCGTTCCGTTCCTGGATTTTTATCTTATAATATATATATATATATATATATATATATACAGTACTTTTCTCCGAAACTTGAAACGCAAGGTATATACCGCGACAGGTTTCATCTTTAGTTAAAGATATCTAAGATGACTGATATACAGTGGTAGAAATTCAAGTTAAGTACGCCAAAGGGATAGCACAAGCGAACAAGCAAACGGATGAAAAGAATATTAGCACCTGACAGTAGGAGGAGGAGCCCTAACCTCATTTGTGACCGAGGTCAGTGCTCCATTAACATATCTTGTTTTTCCGTGCAGGTGGACCCTTCTTACCTTTGATATTAAGCCAGCCAAACCACCTTCCTTAAAGTCTATACATTTGACAGATTTATTTTATTTTCCATTGCTCGAAAGATAACAGAGAAAAAATGAGCAATCTTTCGAGATATAAAAATACCTTATTATAGAGAATCCAATATTAAGCCAGCCAAACCACCTTTCTCAAAATCTATACATTTGACAGATTTATTTTATTTTCCACTGCTCGAAAGATAACTGAGAAAATATGAGCAATCTTTCGAGATAAAAATACCTTATTATAGAGAATCCAATATTAAGCCAGTCAAACCACCTTCCTCAAAATCTATACATTTGACAGATTTATTTTATTTTCCATTGCTCGAAAGATAACAGAAAAAAAACGAGCAATCTTTTCAGAGATAAAAATACCTTATTTTAGAGAATCCAATCAAAATATCATAAATAGATGTACGAACAATAAATTTAAAATAAATAGAAAATTGCCAAAGGAAAAGGAAGACTAGATACAAAAGGTTTGAGCGAATTCGCCAACTTTGCAGTATTTGTGTGGAATAATAAAAATACACAAACCCATTTTTCTTGCTAGTCCAATTATTAGTTTTGTTAGTTTTGCTTCAAAAAATTTAGCAAAATACACTCCTGATATTCTTAATCCAATCGGGTAGTGCCATTTCTGATACCTATATTGAGAACAATGTAGATTTAATAAGTTAATTAATGCGCAAACTGACGGTGACTCTACAGTAGGTTCGAGAGTTGTGATACATCATCATTCACCGAAGTACCCACTGATTATTTATTAGAATTTTTATATGATACCTTTTAGTATGGCTAAGGAAAATCCTCTATCTCCTGTTTCAAGCAATTTGTACATGGATTTTTTTAAGGCAGAATATTAAGCAAAATCATTCTACACGATGTAATACGGTTCAGTTATATTGATGAAATAGTAACTAATTGGTTTAGGAACAAAAGTGTAAATGCTTTCTTTGTTAAACTGAATGAATTGAAGCCATGGATAGAATTCAGTGTGGAAACGGCAAATGCCTTTTCGAACGCCTAATAGATGGCAATGATAATGGGTTTAAATTTAGCGCACAGATAAACTCTGCAATGTTTCGCTTTTCAGGCATTTTATCCTGGAGAGAGCAATAAAGATAAGAAAGTAGTCCTCACATCCATCTTTCTAAGAGGATTATGTATATGTAGCTCTGAATTATGAAATAGGTGTAATTCGAAATACAGGTAGGAAATTAAAGAATTCTGTTACTACAGTATATCAGACAATGCATTACGAACAGCAGGATAGACTTGTTATAATAGTAACACAAAAACTTATAACACAAAATTCTGATTGTACGATCGGTCTGTAATAATGTTAAAGATATTTCTCAACTATTCCATCAATTAGACATGGACAAAAAAGAAAGTTTAGTACTATAATATACTGGAAAGAAACATTATTGAGTCCAATTTCATAAAAGAAAGCTTAGTAACGAATATGAACAGCAAAGGAATGTACGAACTCGATTCATCCACTTCAAGACAAATAAGTAAAATATATAGATATCAGGAAACGTAGCTTATCTGGACTTAACAGCAAAGGTAATAGCCCCCCAACAAGGAAAACAACATTTGTTAATGGAGCACTAACTTCAGTCTCAAATGAGGTTAAGGCTCTTCCTCCTCCTCCTCCTAGCCCCCCCCCCAACCCCGTCAGGTGCTAATACTTTTCAAACATCTGCACGTACTCTTGGATTGTCACGCTAGCACACGTATTGTAAACCTGTAAATCTAAGCATCAGTCTTCTTGAAGAAGTATTAGCTAAAAACAAAATTGGTTAGGATTTGTAATACTCATATGTTTCGCTCTCTTCAGTAGTAACATCTCTTACACATCAAGAGTGTTCTGTAATTCAAGTGTATGCATGTGTATATATATATACACACACACACACACACACATATATATATATATATATATATATATATGTATGTATGTATATATATGCATATATATACATATTTCTTAAGCTTTTTACATACATATATTTGTATGGATCTGTAAATGACACACCCCAGCTACTGTTGATTTTCACAAGACGCGCAAAGTAAATCACAGGATCCGACGAAAGTAGACTGATCTCTGCTGGCCGCAGAGGAAGAGGCTCAGATCCTGCTGAGTGGGTATAATCCCAATCCGGGTCCCCTAGAACTCTTTATCTGGTGCTCCTCTGCTTTGGTAAATAGAACATTATCCAAAGGTGTTAAAAGTGAATTTTCTGACTAGCATTAATGGACAATGAGGGGTAGAAGAGATACGAACTGTAGGGACGTGACGAACGTGATAAAAAGGTTAGAATTGGATGAAAGATAGATAAAAAGTGGTCTGTAGTGGTTTGGTCAAGATGAGATCACGGAGATGTTGCTACCGAACATGTAAAAATTAAGTATACCTTAGTTTTTACTGAGACCAACATCTTTTCTAGAACTCTCTAGGGGCTGGCCTGAAGAGTTAGACTTATTTTTACGTGGCTGAGAACCAATTGGTTGCCAAAGTGGGACCCAGCTTATTGTGGAATAAAATTCTACAGTTGAGCTATTTGAGACAGGAAGACTGGAAAAGTGCTGGACAGATGTTTCCAAGGTCTATAGACCTTGCATGTTTCAGAGGGTGTCCTGGAACGGAAATGTCATTGTATCCAAGAAGCGAAAGCACGAGAAACGAAAGGGTGGGGTTCGATTGGTGGCCTTCGAGTTGATAACCCATGGTTATTTGAATCCGTGAAGTAGCATCTAGGTGAATATTGTAATAATTTTTAAGGGAACAGCAAATATATATAGATAATATATATATATATATATATATATATATATATATACTGTATGTAATGTATGTAGATTATACCTCAGACCACACAGACAGCCAGGAGCAGAGAGAACAAATACTATTACGAAACAACATAGAAATCCGCTTATCCGACGACCAGCAACAAGATGCGCAAGAACAACGGAGCAATATTCCGGTATTCCAGCCTTAATCCTGGACACAGAGATCAATAGACGCTGGGGAGTAAGGAAGCCCAGGTCGCTAAATGTTTGTGCAAAATATCCCTTTCGATTTCAAAACACAAACATAAAGACAAATGCAAAGTAAGTCTTTTTCTATTCGAAAAGCCTAAAAAGAGACTTCCTCTTTTTACATACACAAACAATGGTAATCAATTGCTTTAAAAACACAGATTTAGTTCTGACTTCGTACAAAACAGTTTTCCCTCGATTTCAAAACTACAATACACAAAGAGACTAATAATTCTTTGATTAAAATAAACGTAACTAGACATATGTGACCCATTTCCAACATCATGTACACACAAACAACAATTTTATTCTTAGTAAATACGATTTATCATATTTACTAAATATGATTTATCATATTTCGATATCACCAAAAGTAAACAAACCAACATTTTCAAACGGCTGACAAAACGAGCACCTGTGTGTGTGAACACATTTCCACTCGGTTATAAAAGAAATTCTGACGTTAAAATATTTCCATTAAACTTGAAAACAAGAACTAAAACACATGGATGCCATTCAACTTAAAAACAAATGCATAAAGAAATACAGGTCTGCATTAGATAAAAACGGAGATCATTTAGGTATCGTTTTGTTTTTACCTTAAGACTTCTATGGCTATGATAAATATGTATAACCATTTACTTCAAAATCCTTCTAGCACTTAGCAAACGGAACACTCATTAGGTCCGGTTGCCGATTTGTGTGTGTGTGTGTGTGTGTGTGTGTGTGTGTGAGAGAGAGAGAGAGAGAGAGAGGAGCAGACCCAACTGTTGTTTAAGTAACCAATGGAAGCTTTTCGCACCGAAGGGAAAGGTATCTTTAATATGTCCATCGGCAATATTCAAAGAAGAGGGTCTATGGCTTCTTTCGGGATTAGACTCCACCTTTCCTTCATTTAATTTTTATTGTTTAGCATACGTTCAACACAAGCATTAGGATGCACGCAGAAACGACCCTCCAATTAAGTAGAAATAAAATCTTCGAAACACTGTATTTTTTTCAGTCTACTCCTTTAAGAAATCTCTGTAAAGTAAGAAGAATAATCGAATGTAATCTGGGGATGACTGTTTTCAAGAGGTATCATGTTAACAGCAAAACACCTCACGACTAACGATAGATTAATTGATTAGTGTGCTGACTTCCAAGACCGAGCGGAACCTTCGCGATTCTGCTTATGATTTTGTAGTCAGTGACTTTTAATAATTTATTTAAAAACGTTCAGTGCTACATTTGGTTTCATTATGGGTCCAGGGACTTCCGTAAGACAGAAAACCGCACGAATAAAAACAAACTTAAACGTCTATAGATATGCAAACTACGTTGGTGCTGGATAATTCCACTGCCGTCACGAACGTTTCAATACGAAAACTTTACAGGTAATCTCTGACTCACACGTCTGCAATATTGACCTTGGACTTCCCCCATTTTGCCACGCTATTTTACAAGTAAAAGTCTGGTCCGCTTTTGTATCAATCTTAAAATGCACCAACACAATATTTCATACGCTCAAACACACACACACACATATATATGTGTGTGTGTGTATGTATGCATTTATGTACATATATCACGCATGAAAGTGAATGTATATATATGTGTATATACATATACAATATATATATATATATATATATATATATATATATATATATATATATATATATATATATATATATATTGATATTACCATCTTTAAGATTTTAAAAATAGGTAAATAGGTCTTGAGGATAATACGGAGAGAAACAGAAAGGGAGCATAAACTTCAAGGCATGAAAACCTTTCTGGGAAAAAGAAGTGATTCATTGCATTGCCTCCGGCTGAGCAGTACTGGCAGAAATAGTCTGTGCTTTCCAAAGTGGACAAAAGTGAGACAAATCAATGCAGCACCACAAGAGTTCTACTAAAACGCCAAATATAATCAGTCAAATCAGGAAAGAAAAACATGATTCCATGAATAATCCATCCCATGAAAGCGCCATAAAAATAAACGATATAAAATGTAACTAAAAATAACTCTGACCCACTAATAGTAAAATCTGGAGTCAGCACAATGCATCGCATCAGATGTGTAAAGTTAATACGTCAATAATCAGACCAGAGGCTCGAGCTTGCGAGATCTGTCTCACGGGAAATGAGTGATGAGATTCTTCATCTCACATTTCCTTCTGTCTCTCTCCTTTAATCTCTCAGTTATCGAAAGGATTTAGAATTTCATAAGTTATATCCGTCTGTCTTTCTCTTTCTCCTGACAAAATTTCCTCGGATCTAATTTTCTCATTTATTTCTCTCTCTATATACATACATACATAAATAAATACATACACACATACATACATGCATTACATACACAGAGAACTCAATTCACTGAACAATAATCCATTATGTAGATCTAAGCACAAAATAGTCTATTTTCCTAATCTTTAGTTCAGAGAAATGTAAACTCCCCTTCCTGAACAGTCCCGGGGAAAGGGGAGGCGCAAAGCAAGGGGATGAAAATAACATATGGGGAAGAGGCATGTCCACTGGACAAAAATAAGAGTCAAAACATTAATTTTACCCCCGATTTAAACCTTAATTCCTGCTGTCTTTCAGAGCGTCCATAACTCCTCTGCTCTGTATATTTACCACAGAGTCAGTTGAGTACTATGGATTAATTATCAACTGAATAATCCAAAACTATTAAACTACATACCTCTGGCAGACAATGATCTACAGCACAGAGAAACGTCGAGAATAATACCTGGATCCCTTACCTTAGGGCTTAGCATCAGCAGTTAAAAAAAAAAAGTGTCACGCACTGCAATACCATGATTAATCAATATACGGCTAAAATAGACAGAAATCCCATATAAATGGTTTCTACAAAGCTGGACAGATTAAAAAAGCGACCGTGAGAACCCCTCTACAGGGGACCTCCAAAGACATCAAAGCGAAGCGCGTCTAAATTTGTAAACGCAATGATGGCTACGTTGTTTCAGTGTCGTCTCCCGCAGGAGGGATAATGGGAGGGCACTCACTCACATGGAATATTCAGGAACGCTGCAGATCAAGGATAAAGAGTATAGAGTTAGAGAGGCTGAGAAAAAAGGTTCTCAGACTGTTTAACTTTCTCATTTACAAGGTGTGCTCATCATTTATAAGATAATCCTTTTGCAGATGTCTTACCTTCTATATCAGCCTGTGACAAAAAAAAAAAAAAAAAAAAAAAAAAAAAAGTCATATCAGACGTACAATGTAAAGTATTTCTTTTTATACACATGTATATTTGCACACACACACACACACACACACACACACATATATATATATATATATATATATATGAATTTATTACCTTTGAATCCTTAGTTCTTAACAATTTGGATTTTCGATTTGACTAGGCAGTGGTTTTCAAATCTCATGGGGCCATACTACGATTATCTTCAAAATAGTATTTAAAAATGAAAATCATTTGCAGTAACTGCAGGCCAGTCACTTTTCTTAAATGAAAACGTATAACTAATAAAGTGTTCTGAAAAAATAATTCCATATATGAAAATGTAAAACTAATAAAGTTTTCTGAAAATGCTTTATAATAATTTTATTATCATCATTACACAATTCTGAAGGGCAGTGGGCCATGAGTATTTAGGGAAGCCAAAAATGGGCCATGGGCACAAAAATGTTGAAAACCACTGGACTAGGGGATTGGTACAGCCACCAGTATTGCAGTGACAGGAGATTTCTAGGGGTTGTTCTGCTGTCCCCTTAAGGGTTGGACTTGATGAGTCGCCAGAGAAAAACACCTGGAAAAGATAATCACTGTTCCCTCCTAGCCAAGCCCAAACGTAACTCACCCCCTTTGTATTTTCAAATTACTGACCAAAGATCTTCGCCGGAAGCCATGCCTGCGGCACATTTTCTGCCAACGAGGGCAAGGGCTCTGCCCGTTTAAATATTGAGTGCATGTGCTTGGGGCAGGCCCTGACTTACATACACTTGGGACTTTGGCCTTGAGCCAGATGTCGTCATGCTGGGTGTTCAGATCTACCGCACCTGGAAATCTTTATCAAGCCTCACAAAAAATGAAGTAAAGGCCGTCCTGGGACTAAAGCTCAAGCCAGTCGCTTTTCTCTGACTCGATATCTGCCCTCACAATTCATACCTAATTCAATCCTTTTTTCCTTTGACTCTGCAACAGTGTATTTATCAGTGTCAGTGTGCGTCCCTTGTTAGAAGTGCACAGAGTAACGCCATTCCCTTGTTCGTAGTGACTAGAGTAATGCAATCCATTTTACTTGTGTATTAGCTTGTCCTAACAGGGATATTACCTTATTAGTAGTCTTATCGAATTATTTCGCTTCCAGGAGTGGTGTCAGTGTCATTTACCAAAAACATGTTTCTCCTGTGTTCCTGATTTACCTATAGAAGTCCGCCCTGATATAATTGTATTGATACCTGATAGTTAAAGACCTTTTATATATGGTCCATTTATGCACACCTTTGAATTATTGATGTACTAATTTCCAAAGGATTTATTGTACATTTCATTTTAGAGAGATCTGTCACCTTTGATTTACCACTGTGATTGTAAATAAAGATATGGGGTTAAGATGCAGATATCTCACTTAAGTAACCTACCAATTATTTGGCTTTTTTCTCTGGTTACGTTATTATTTCGAGGGTTTATAACAAAGTCCTATTGAATACAGTCAATTAAACTTAGCGCATCTATAAACCTGTAATAATATATGTATATGCATATGTATATATATATATATGTGTGTACATTTCTCCTACCTTAAAAACATTGATTTAATAAATACACTTTTTCATTCTACTTTTTATTTCCAAAAAGTGCTGCTTGGAAAGGATGCTGGCATTTAAACAGAATCATTCATGAATTCATTAAAGGCAAATCAGTTATCGGAAAAGAAACTCCAGAAGAGGACCTTTAGAGCAATACAATATCTTTCTTGGCTTACCTAAGAACTAACGGATGATCTTAAAAAGTTTACAAACGATTAGCCACAGTGTCAGTTAGTTTAATCGCTTAAGGCGAGTCAATCGAGCCACGAATCTTATGGCACTTATTTTCCACAGCGACTGAATAATATAGACAGCGGCAGCAGCGATTTAAGATGGATCTTTCATTCATCGAATTCATTATTTCATGTTGTCCAAGCAATTTAACTGTTACAAACAATCATTTATACATGCCAAATCAGCCTTAAGTTGTTTGCACTAAAGATTAAGAAAAATACGACGAATTTGAAAAATACTACAGAATCTCCAAAATAAACTGGGTCACGTCCATTTGATTTTGCGTGAGCAGGTAACTTAAACCATCATTCTTCATATAACAAGGATTTGATTAAATCGATACTGAAGAAAACACTTTCATTTACGAATGAAAGTATTTAAATGCAAAATAAAAATTTAAATAATTTTTCTTGAGATTCAAATAATCCAACATGACAGATATATCTAATGCTTAAAGGAAACATTTCAGTCTGCACTTAACTACAGTGCAATGAAAATCTACCCACAGGTTCCGGTTTAGAAAGATGATAGTTCTGGGCAGCCTTCATCTCAATACGATCTGGATGTACTGAAGCACTATAAACAGGAGGAATTTATTAAAAAAATTTCCTAAATTACTTCTAGGTCAGAAAGACATCGAGTGATAATAAAAATTCTTACGTTTTTCGGTTAATGAACATGGTCTAGTCAGGAAGATACCATTAAATAAAATAGTTGTATAGTTTCGATTGGTATGGAACAAACCAATTATCATTTTTATGATAAAATTCTGGGATAAACAATATTAGGTATTGGTTATTAAACTTCTGATGCAATTGTCATTAAATTTCTGATATAAGGTTGAATAAACCTGATTAATTTATCACATAAATGCATGGACAAAAATCTCACTACATGGAAGACTTGAAAGAAGATGCAGACCTTTAAGTCAGTCATAAACAATAAAAATCAATTTACTTGGGTTTGATATAGCCTGTCACAAGACACAGCTGCTGACCTGAATTCCATGAAAGTCTAATCGACAGTGTGTGCCAGGCAAGATGGCAAATGCAAACGTAAATGGCCTTGATGATGATCAATTTTTCTTCCACAAAGTGCAGTCTAAACGTATTACCTTTCATGTGATCTGCCCCACACGGTTTTTAACTTTACGGTTTTGCCACCCCACAACTGTTAAAACATCCAACAGCTTCTTCATGCAAGTACGACTTTCATGGGTAACTAAAAATCCGACTGAAATATAAGTAAATAATATTTTCTAAGACTAAAATATAACGTCCATTAGTGAACACGGTAAAATTTTGCTGTACACCTCGAAACAGCAGGGATTTTATCTCAGAAAAAAAACTCAAATATCTTAGCTTTGTAATACTTTGGAAGACAAAGAACACGACTAGTCTTTGACAAGACCTTAACTTAAATAATCTTACAAATTGAAACTTCTGAAACGTGTCAATATAATCTTATCAATATGAAACACTTTCATCCTCCGACATTTCAGATAAAAGCAAAAATTGGCAAACCAAACTTTTCTAACATTTTCTATGACTGACCGATAATTTTCAGCTGACTTGTAATGCTCTGAATGAAAGCCACAGACCAACGGAATCTTGAATCACAACTTACTGAAGGGGTGAATTTCTATCACAACTTACGAATACCGTGTGACTTACCTTCCTGAACGAACCAGATAAGACATTTCTCAAAAATTACCTGTAAAACATGGCTGCAACAAAGCAGGTCAGGGCATGAGTAAATGTTAGTTATTACCTGTGAAAATTTAGTGTTGAAATCCAAAATGATGGAACAAGGTCATGCAAAGAATGTGACAAAAAATATCATTGCCTTCAGTTCAGAAGAAGTAAAATGGAGAGCTGGGACTGATTTCCCTCAAATTTGTTGATTGTATAACTGCTAAAAACATAACACCTTCATATCAAAAACGATGTTGGGTGAATACACACAAGAACTGGTGTACACAGTCTCTCTCTCTCTCTCTCTCTCTCTCTATCTCTCTATATATATATATATATATATATATACACATATATATAAAAATAGATACATAGATACAGCATATATATACATAGAATATGTGTTGTGTGTAATTCCTTCACAACAAAAGCCCAAAATTTGACTATCAGTCTCAATGCCATTTACTCAACATTCTGGCGTCTACTATACAATATGCAATTCAAAACAAGAGTCTACTCTTCAATGTCTGGCTACATTGAAAGTTCGCCTTCGGCCCCTTCCCGGGAGAAAAGAATGACAAAGTCATTCCTTAAATAGAATGAGACGTTAAACGTACTAAAATGAGAAGGAAAGCTCAGCAGCTGACCCCACGGGAAGATCTAAGGAATGTTGGACACGAACTCACGAGGTTTTTGGCAAACCGATGAATTACACTGCAGTGACGCAAGAGGACCTGCTCTGATAACTTCGGAATAATAATTTTACAACGGAGGCCTAATCAAATACAACAATTAACTATACAAAATTGAATCTGACAAATTATACTTTTACATTATAACTACAGTATTATCAAATTACAAATTTTAAAAGTAATTTGTATTTTTCTTAGGTATATCAACCAAAAGCAGTAGTCATTAACGTGGATTTATATTCGCGCATGCGCGAGAAAAACTCCACATAAGAAAAGAGGAGGTTTGTAACCCCGTAGGAACGCCAATAGTTTTCAGCAATACTAAGCAATGTTGTCAGCAATACTACATCTGCAAAGGCACAATCGTGTGTTATTCGACTTGAAAAGTGCTCCTTTAGAGTTTTTTCATCACATGCATCAGATACTCAGGGTTTTAAATAACTGCTACGCAGCAATATTGCAATTACTAAATAATAATGTATATATATAGTTTTAATAAAAAACGGAACAGTGAAATATAACAACATATGATAAAATATAGCACAGAGGAGTGAAATGACACTGGCAAAGTCAGAACCATCAGCTTACATGCATTTTACTATAACATTTTGTATTTAGTAATCACTACTTTTTCAACGATTACATTACTCAATCCAAGTGCACAGGAGCCGACATAATTTATTTTCGTTTCTCTTTCAGTCCGTTTCAATACACTACCTAGGCCCTTGACTGAAGTGCCGGGGGCCTTTTAAAGTATTACCGATCGTGCGTAAAAAAAAAAAAAAAAAAATCCCAGACCTATAAAGGCATTACCAATCATGCGTAAAAATGAGTTTTCCATAGCTTTGACGGACGATAAAATATAAAATGACACCTGGATTAACTTGAAAACACAGGGATATCGAAGCGGATTAAAACCTCCAAATTGATATTCGTTCCATCAAAGAGAATGAAAAAATCATAAATTGATCACTGTGACAGAATCAATCTGTAGATATGATTGACAAGCACGGTTGGGTTCGTCACTGATTTTGGTTTGATATCTGTCACCACGTTCATCTATTAATTAGACAAGCGGTCTCAAATATAGGAGTATAATTTCAAGTTTGAGTAAAATGTTTTCTTTCAAACACTCACTCGAGAAGAGGTCTTAATTCTTTCAAGAAAGTCTTGTAAACAACTCAATATACAAAAGCTTACCGATTGTATAGTTTTAATTAGCAGGCCAGTTGATTATCTATTTGGGAATACATAAGATTTTTATTGGTAAAAATTTTTGTTCTCTCTCTCTCTCTCTCTCCCCTACTAAAGGACAAAAGAAAAATCCTTGGTTCGTCCGCCTTCGAATGCTCAATAATAAACGATAAAGGAAATAACTATTAAAAGGAAGTCATTGTCGACGGTGCACATTAAACATGGGATGCACTGAACAGTTAACTCGTCATATACAGCAGATGCAGGGCGAAGTGCCATTTATACAACATACACGAGAAGTAACAAAGTAACAACCAAGATAATTTCATATCGTTAAACAAATTAGTCACTGATTACAAGTGGTCACTTAGCACTCATTATCAAATATCCAACTGATTCATTGAAATCATTATTCTGTGTTTATAATGAATTGCTAATAACCATTCATTCATATACCAATGGAAAACATAATATTCAAATTAAATCCATTGGAATCATTATCCCAAATTACCATTATTACAAATAAATGATTATCACCTCTATCATCGTTGCCTATATAAATGATTAACAACCCTTCTACTGCACATTACGATTAAAAGGATACAAATCAATATTTTACATCAAAGAATAGTTGGATAGTATCAACATTCATCGTAAAAAAAAACAGCTCTCTCAGTTGACAATAGTGTTCAAGAGAACAACATACGACGGACTGATTATCGAGTGATAGAAGATAAAGGAAACCACTTGACCCCGTAAGAGTATAGCAGTGTTTTTATTAAACCTGCAATTCATGAATGATGCTAGCGTGAGAGAGGTTTATGAAAACTTTAAGTTACTCACTCACTCAACTTGGCATAAAAGAATGAACTGAATTATCAAACTCAACACCAAAACATTAAAATCGTCTGCCTCGCTCTATCCCAACTCTCATTTATCACCACTACTTAGAGTTCAATAACAAAGTCAGAGATAAAACACCCATTTCTTTTGTTTACAACGACAAAGTCTTTTAGCATCGAGCTTTAAGGACAATCGTTATCGTACACAACACACTCGCCACAACGACCGCATAGAAACAGTTGTTATCTCCTGTGCACTGTCGATCCCAGTGACATTGTTATGATACGACATTATCGGAACAACTGGAGACTGTAAACAAAAGGGTAATACCTAGGCGAGCTTTGAAGAATTCATTTTCATATGTGACGTTGTAGTCCTCTAATGCCTTGATTGTACAACTAAGCAAATGCACGCACGTATCACACACACATACATTATAATTCTATTATGTGTGCTTTTACAAACATACATACACCACCAGTCACATGGAATTTTTCAAAGACAACTTTCTATAACAATTTAAAGAGTATAAAACAGTGCTGCAATACTTACGTACTAGCACAAGTTTTATAATCCAACCCTGCAGCTTGGTTAGTAGGACAACCTTTACGAACAAGCATTTCTACCCTACAGAGCTCTCTGATCGTTAACGACAGTTAATTAGGCAAGTAAAAAAATTATGGGTACATGTATGTATGTATATATATATATATATATATATATGTGTGTGTGTGTGTGTGTGTGTGTATGTGTGTGTGTGTATGTGTGTATTTCTTATTTATTAATAACCTTGTGGAAACTATAATTTACGTTGATGAGAAGAAAGTACAAAACTCTGCAGGCCTGGCCACTGCTTCTGTTTACCCTTGCTGCTCACTGAAATTAAACTGGGATTTGTACCTCCCTGAAGCATTTGCTAATATTCTTTCCTACTCTCCCTAAATATTAACACAGCTTAACATCCACATAATCAACTTTTTTCCCAAGGGATCTTCACACCTGGCGACATAAGTATAAACGCAAATGAGACAGAGTGAACTTGATTACCAGAAAAGCGACAAAACCAACTGATCTTCCCCTGACAGCTCCGTGGCCAGCTGGCCTGAGAGGGGTCACCATTTTGTTGGCAAGCTGCACATTTCAGAGGTCACGCCCTCTTGATCCGAAGTGGCTCAAGAATGTGCAAACTGTGCAAACTCGAATGACCGTCGATCCGATTGTGAACATTAATAAGTACCTGCAGTAACATTTGTATCTTGCGGCATCGCAAACTTGCCCTTAAGCAGCTCTCTGACAAACTGACAGTGATTTACCCGACAAGTGTCCACCTGGAATGTACTCCTGTCAGTCCTCATGATCAAGGTGTGTAGGAAATCTCATCCCTACATGAATTGCTGACTGCCAACGCCCATAAATCTGATGTCACATGCCAGTGCTGGGTCATGTTCTTGAATTACTACACCTACGATACACCCAAGGCCCTCTGAGGTTTTCTGTGCCATACAGAGGAAGATTCATAATTCTAGATTTGGGAGGAATCAGTCTATACTTACTGAGCTACTCGACCCTAAATACAAATAGTTTATTTCTGGTAAGTATGAAAATGGAAATAAAAAAAAAGTATGGTGAAATTCAAGTAACTGAGTTACCTGAGAGCTATTGCAACAGAGTCCTAACAGGTTAAAATTTCCTGGTTTTTCTCAAGTACTGAAGATGATAAAATTCACATTTGTTTTTGTAAAACAGGTAGAGGTATTTTGTGACCTGACTAAAGTTGTACTGTAAATTGTTATCAAGATTCTTATTTTTTACTTACGTGTCCTATGGGAGCCTAATTGTTAACACGCTTGAACACATAATTGCAAAACTTCGACATCTACTCAAAAACTATTCCCATCTCGTAAGCTATTACGTGAGAACGTTCTTCGTTGTCAGTAATGATCAACACTTTTTCTTTTACTTGGGTACATCTACCAATTAAAAATACGAACTAATCTTGCATAGAAACAAGAGAAAAAATAGTAAAATGTGATCTTTGTATGATACAATCACAGAAAAAGCTGGGATCGATATGAACTCTGGTGATGCACCGTTTAAGTGTTCATTACAAAAAAGGCAAGAATTCTTCACGGAGAACGAATATACTGCAGCCCAAACAAGAAAGTGACTATTTTATGAAGACCTGCAAAGTACTGTGATACTGAGGGTCTTGTGTAAATACTGTAAATATAATGCAATGATTTAGAAGCATTACCCAATTCCGAGATTTCCTACTTTCTCAGTACCGATGTTTTAAGATAGTGAGGATTTGTAATTTGGCTGAACTGGAAATTGTTCGTCAAAACGGTCACAAGTTCTTGCTGAATTGAGAAACCTAACATAAAGTTTGCTATTTCTGTTCATTCTTCTTGAAAAGATCATTAACCCTCAACTTTAAAGTAATTTCAATGTGAATTTCATTTTTCTATATTTTTTTTAATACTGTGTTTATTTCCTATTATTCCTGTACCACTTACCTTCTTAATATATTCCATACGTATGATCTGATAGTTGATTTCAAAGAATAAGCTTCTTTTCGAAATACTGAGTAAAACAATCTATATTAGAAGGATGAGGAAATGATTAGTCTCATATCTTTGTTAAGATCCTAATGAAATATAAATTTCTGAACAAGGAAATTAAGCATTAACCGAGTCTGTTAACTTTGGCTTGAATACTTTACTAAAAAACTGAGTTAAACAGAAATACACATATCTGTATAAGAAAAAGGAAAGCGGTGAAGTATAGTAAATTGTTCTTCTTTCGAGTGAATAATATGGTGAGGGAGACGCTATTCCTCTGGCAGGTCAGATTGGTTCTTTTGTAAATGTAGCCCTGTGATTACTTAATAATTCCGTAATATTTCATGTTATCATGAGTAGATTGTGTGGGGAGAATGCAGTTCTTTGCAACACTGTCCCATTATTACTCAAGGTCGAATGTCCCGAAACCTACGGCATTTTTTTACAGTATAACCTACATGCTATGGCATAACACACACACACACACACACATATATATATATATATATATATAATCATATATATATATATAATATAATCACACATATATATATACATATATATATATATATATATATATATATATATATATATATATATATATATATATATATATATATATATATATGTATGTCGTGTGATCTCTGGGATAAAATTTTCTGAGCTGAGTTTTGTATGAGTTGTCATTCTCGAATACGTCTCCTACTTTCCTTGATTACAACTAAATACTGAATAAGGTTAGCACTCTCAACAAATCAAACAAATATCGAAATGTTCATATTCCTGTCGCAACTTTCTTACTTTTATTTATGTTTTGTAAAACGTCCCAACATCATTCCTTAAGCTAAGATTAGTCTGACCTAGTACCAGCTACAATAAGGTTCACCTTCAGGGTCACAAAAACTTTATCAGATAAGACATGAAAGGAGGAATGACCTTACAATTTCTAACTAATCTAGTTGGAAATCTCTTCTTAAGGTCGCGCCGTGTCTCAATAAAATAAAACTCTCCCGTTTCATTTGAATTTCAACGTGTCTGTTCGTTACATAACAACCGTAAATATTAACTGTTTAATATGCATATTCCCTAGTTTAACATATCAGTACCTGACAATTTTTCAGCACTTACGATTATACATGTTAATATAAAAAATTTTTTTCAGAAAGATATTTAAGCTAGTTTAATAGGAATCTTGAAAAAAATGTTCTCACTCAATACTCATTAAAATCTTAAGATCGAAAAACTTGCTTTTTAGAGGGGCATAAGGAATTTAATTTTTCATTAAAGATCGCATAGGATTACTCTTTCATTTAAGTTCTTAAAACTATATACATATAAAATTACATACATATAGCATCCAATGAGATCAAATTCACAGGGATTGTGTATTTTTAACCACAATATTTCGCTTACTAAATTACCACAAAGTTGCCTATGAAAACTTTAGCTTTCCATCAAGAATAGGAATGTGACTAAGTTCCCTCTACCCATTCACGATTTTATTAAAATACCAAGCCGTATATTCAGTGCAGAAGCTGAAAAATCAGACCTGTTTACTGTCATCCTAAATCAAGGCAACACCACACCTAGAGAAAAAAAAGTTTTTTGAAATTTGTGCATATAATAATAATAATAATAATAATAATAATAATAATAATAATAATAATAAACTTATTATTGCGAATATTTTCTTCTTCAAAATATTAATGTAAAGCTAACATTCCTAATATTTTGCGAATAAACACAAAGGCATTTATTTTAAAATCCATCAAGATTCCTATTCCAGTAATAATTCCTATTCCAATAACAGAGTCCTCAAGTTTAATCACCGAAATAAGAAAACAATGCTTATACAAGAGCCTGGCTAAAAATAACCTATAATAATTTCCAAGCTGTATCAGACGTATATCTGGACAGGGAAGATAACATCTTTCATACGAAGCAGGCAGCCTTGAATTATTAAACACGTAACTGCGAAGATCCGAAAGTCAAGGGTCTGGGGAAAAAACTTGTTATCACCTTTGACCAAGAAATGGACATTCGATAAGTATTTCTGGCACAAGATAAAAACACAATGAAAACTCTAGTAAGTAAATCAATATTAAGCACGGAAGGTAGCTACAGAGTTTCTATTTAAATTGGCAATAAATACCTAAAATGGAAGATGTATGCACAAAGAAGTAGCACAAATAATTGCATGAACAGCCAACACTTCTTGTGTATATATATAATTATAGTAATTATACATTTACATGTATATCAGCAAACTAGTCAAGGAAAAAGAGAGCAGATAACATAAAGGCTACCAAAAGAAGAGTTGTGTGGATTTAGAAAAGGTGGAGTGGGTGATGGTTACAAAGATCACGGTCTTATTTGGTGATAATGCAAAGAAGCTGCTGCGTCTAGTAAAGCCTAAAAGTCACTGCAAGATAAAAAAAAATATTTAAAGTCTAAGTTAGCAAGAGCACGGCAACGGAGGTAAATTTAGACCTGGGAAATGGTTAAAAGTACGTCAGTAATGGTGAAGAATGGAAGTGGTCAATTCACATTGGTATTTTGGGAGTGGAACAGAAGATGGGAGAATGAGAAAAAGTGCCAAGAAAGGCGGGTAGCAGGATCCCTGCAAAAGGGTTGGAAGAGTCGAGTATTCTCTATGGAAACTAAGCTACCATCTCTGAAAGGAAGTTGAGTCAACTAAATTATGCATTACACATATAAGTTTTCTGCCTTATTTTAGAAGTTAAAGGATATGACAATGAGGTAAAAAGGTTGTAAGTAACAATGATAACTCAATGTTTCCCAGGTGGTTTCGTCACATGAAGAGAATGTAAGATCACTGGGTTATGAAACGTGTGCATCTCTTATGAGTTGTAGCAGAAAGGAGAGGGAAACAAGAAAAAAAATTGTCAGTTAGATTTGTGGAAGAGGTGCTGGAGTGGATGTGGCTTATGATCCAGGCTGGAGAGTGTAGCCTACTGTGTACGTAACATTACTTGATGATGTGAAAGAATTCTCCATATGGGTTTCTGTCCTTAATTCAAGGTTTTGAAAATGTGGAATGCACAAGCAGTGAATGGGCACCGTTGACGAATGATGCAGCACTCGGCTCAAGTTTACTAAGTTTGTGGCTTTCTCTCAGCGTACCACAAGTAGGTACACACGTCTGCTGGAAAGAAAAAAAAAGTCTGGGGACAGCAACCTAATCAGGTACACTTATAAAGAACAATCTCCGATGGAAATATGCTAATTCACCGTGTTATCTATTCATATCCCGTGTTCCATTTCCATGTAGTACGTAGTCTCATCACGTTCTGTACTCCATATTTACACACACACACACCGTTTCATGGTGCTTGTTTAAAAACTGTTTCCTGTTCATATTCCGTTTCCTGTTCATGCTCTGTCCATCGTATTCTATTTTCTATTCGTAACTTTGCAGCCTGCTCACTCCTACACAGGCTGTTCGCTTTCTAAATTGTCTGTTCAAACGCTCTGTTTCCTGTTCATACGGGACTTCAACAATATTTGCTCAGGCTAAAGTATATGCTTTCTGTTCGATCCCGCTCATCAAATTTTACATATAGTTTAAGCATTCTCTCTCTCTCTCTCTCCTCGCAACAAAACTTACTTTCTTTTTATTAATGCAATGTCCCTGGTCGTCATGATTATTTTATCATATAAACCAATCTGCTGCGTTCCAAAATATATCATATAGGCAAATACGTATGTAGTCTGCAATGTATGCTAATTTGCAAACATGAATACTGCGGGGATGTATGAATAACTCAAACTATTTTTAGCTCATAATACCAACGCTGCTCCAATTACTTACGTTTAGTCAAATCAAACTATTCAGTCATAGCCATAACGTTCAACCTAATGTTAGTATTTTTGAAGTCACACAGGTGTACTGTTTGCAGTACACAAAATCAGCAAGCGGGCCTACTCCATTCTTTCTCTGAAACTGTACTCAACCGTCTACTTTCCTCGTCTCCAACCACTCAGTAAAAGTTCTGCACACTAACAAACCCAAAAAAAAGTATACCTTAGTTTAACCAGACCACTGAGCTGATTAACAGCTCTCCTAGGGCTGGCCCAAAGGATTAGATTTATTTTACGTGGTTAAGAACCAACTGGTTACCTAGCAACGGGCCCGACCTACAGCTTATTGTGGAATCCGAACCACATTATGACGAGAAATGAATTTCTATCACCAGAAATAAATTCCTCCGATTCTTTATTGGCCGGTCGAAGAGTCGAACGCTGGGCCAACAGCGTGCTTGCCGAGAGCTCTACCCACCTCTCCAATGAAGAACTGCAAACAAACCAAAGACAGTATGTGGCCATAATGGCAAATTTCTGCCCCTCTATCATTAATGTTTCTTTCTTATTCTACTGAGCATATGACTTAATTATCTCTTCCCAAAATTCGTTACTTATCCGAAGAAGACGCAGTTTTAGCACTTCTGCTACCTAACCAGATCAAGAAACGGGCAATAAGTAAATCTCTTTGCGATTATATAATATTACTTCAACATCTTTGAACACTTGAAAATAAGCTTAATCAGCAGGACGTCGCTCTATTTCCCCATACCGCAACTTCTATAACTTAGTGCACGTATCTTTCCGCGCTTCCTAGGCATTAAAGCCTTCATGGCAAAATGCGCTCGGTTTTGATGCTTTTAACCAGTACTATAAGCCCCTTATTTCTTTCTTATTTAAACAAATGTTTAAGGTTCAAACTTCGAAAAATATATTCAAATATTCACATGCAACCCCCAGCTGAGCGATCTTTAGGATAAGGATCACTTGAATTAAAAAAAAAAAAATTGTCAAAACATTTACTTTGTTTATACTTTTTTTATATTAACCTTTGGTGTTATGACGCAAGATTAAAAATAAATACATGATAATAGATTTCGACATCTACTAGATTTCAAAAGTGCCTTCAAGGACGAATAACCGAGATACGCTGATAGAGGACATAGTACTAATATGAATGCGTTAAAACTTATCTTCAGAAACAGTCACACCAAAGTCCAAAGTTGCTTCTATTCTGGCTCTTGGAAATCCCATCCGAGAAATCTATGATTAGTTTGAGCGCTTATGACTGCAAGATAATGAACACAATAATGGAGAAAATACAATCACTTTTATACTCAACACATCATCACCTCTAATTCTGAATTTTCATTACTTAAAGCTTTACAATTTATTGCTGCTACATGTGACATTCTAGGCCTATCACCAGTAATAATTCTACACGTATATTATGTAGTATAGTTATAGTTGTACTTTCCTTTATATAAATATATATATACATAGTATGTATATATTTGCCGATGTGAGGTCTTGGTTGATCATGTATTATTCAATTTACGTAAATTTTACGGCCCTGCAAACCAAGATTACATCGTAACCTGTCA
Organism: Macrobrachium rosenbergii; assembly: GCF_040412425.1. Classification (NCBI taxonomy): domain Eukaryota; kingdom Metazoa; phylum Arthropoda; class Malacostraca; order Decapoda; family Palaemonidae; genus Macrobrachium; species Macrobrachium rosenbergii. The sequence continues at coordinate 77,184,344 of NC_089743.1, forward strand.
CTTGAAGCCAAAAGTTAACCTCAAAGACAGACGTTAATTAGCCAAAGGTCGCCAGTTAAGGGTTATTAACCTTAACAAAGAATATTTGAGATGAATTTGATTTTAAGCAAACGGTTCTCCCAAACATTCGGACGCGAGGCAATCAAAGCCTCGAGATTTAACCTGATTTTGCTTACCCTAAATCCTGGGTATTTTACTGGAATAATGGGGTTGAAGCTAACAATAAAATAATTAGACTTAATCTAGACGTTGTGAACACATATACCTAAGTGGTGGCTGAAGGAAGAAAACAAAGAAAAAATGTGAAATACAGAAAAGAACTAGTCAATCGGCGAAGCTTCAACAAGAATCGGACTTACCGTGAGCGACTGAAGCTGCGCAAGCGAGGGACCTCAGAGTCGTATTCTGGCAGTCTTCCCAATTCACTAATTAAGATAGAACGTAGAGAAAGTAAATAAAGAATAAAGAATATCGTTGGACGCATGCGGCCGTCACCTGGTTCCGTGACCTGGGATCTCTCTGACTGACCCGACCTGCAGCCCGTTCAGAGGAGGACATACCGCCAGGGCAATCCGACCTTGACAAAGGCATCGTCAATGCAAGAATAAAGCAAGAGCCACCATAACTGGGGTCATTGAGCGTAAACCCTCTCTGAGGCTTAGGTCCCTAATGCCTAACAAATTTTGTTTACAAACTTTCCAGCCTATGGGTTAAATGCCTAAATGCTACCTATCGTGGGACAAAGCAATTTCCCTGTCTCAGTCAGGCTGATATTTCTATCCCTAAATGTTAGAAAGTGAACAGCGTAAATATTTATAAAAGCTCCCCCTTTGAGGGCCTTCACTCCCTTTTCGGGCGTGAAGGTCTCTACTAAACAAGCTGTTAAGCCTCTCGTGGTTACTCTCCTTCCCCTGAGCAGATTAGTCCTGGTTAGCCTACCTAGCTACAGAACTACCCAACCCTAGATAGGATATGAGCTATATTCACTACTTTACCTAATTCTAATAGTACTGGAAGGTGCTCACGGTTATTATAGGCTACCTCCTACAATCAAGATGTGTTTTAGACCTAGCCTAGTGGTACGTTCTATGATATTCCCTAGCCTAACCTATCCTAACTTGACCGTAGCACCAACATAAGAGTTAATATTCTAACTAAATTACAACATGGTTTATGTTTAATACAATTAAAATTTACTAGTTAATTCATGAGGTTGCCTCATATGATAAATAGGTGCCTCACTGAGTCTTGGGCCATGCGTGTCACGAGCATCGTGGCTCGTTTCACAATAGTTAAGATTACTGAAATTAGTTAGGCTACTTACATGATTACTGCGGCTGGTGGTAAGTGGAAAGAACAAAGGCTACTAAATTGATGTACTGTACTTTAAGGTGGCCTAGGCTAGGCACAATGAAAGAAGAGATCACACTGGCTACCTCCCCTACTCTGGGCAAGGGGCCAGGATCACTCTTAGATGTTAGGGCACTGTGCCAAGAGGCACTAGTGCCAGGATGAACATAGCTTCGCAACTACTGGGCTCTCTTCTTCCCTTCTTCTTCTTCTTCGGTTTCCTCCAAGGCCTATCAGTAGCTGGCCTAGCAGGTGATGAGAGCACCGACTCGGGGACAGGCCAGAAGGGGCTAGCGGGCACGAAGTCAGGCAACTGCAAAAAGCTGGGGAGGACTCCCTACTCCGGCTGCTGCGACAACCGAGGCGAGCGATCGACTTCTGCGTCCGGGATGCAGTTCCTGGTCTTCAAGGAAGGGTACCATTCGATCCTCCAGGGTTCATCCCCTGGAATCAAATTTGCAGAAGAAGAAGCTTCCACCGTGCTGGAGGCTCTCCAGTCGCGATGATCAACTGCATGGGGAACCCTAAATCTCCCGGAGGAGGATTAGCCTCATGATTTAGACCCGGCATAGAGGCCTTTTCCATTGGTAGCTCAACGTCCGTGGCGGACGGAGTCTGGCACTGCTCAGTGCTCGCAAGTGGCACTGGCAGGCAGTTGAGTCAGGCATGCTGACAAGGGGTCCGGAGGTGCAATACCTCTCCGGACGACTTGGGTTTAGCTGCGGCAGAGATTCCTGCCCCAGCAGGAGATCGTAGCCTCTCCTAGAGTTTTGTTCGGGGCGTCCGCTGGGCGTTGTTTGATTGGGTAGCCCTCCCAATTTGTGGAGTGGTCTGCCCGCTTGCACGTCCTGCAGCGGTACTGCTCCTCCTGAATCTCTCTTCGCGGAGGAGGACCTCTTGGTGGGAAAGCCCTTCGATTGGAGAGGGCTGGGGCCTGGAATAGGTTGGGTGGCGCCCCTTCCGCGGGACCACTTTGGTGGGCGGAAGGTGGAGGTTGGTCACTATTGGGAGTTACAACTGGGGTTTCCGTGGAGGAGGTAGCGGGCTGCGGAGTGGCGTTGGTGACGGGCTTCGCAGAGAAGATCCCGACCCAACAAGAAGACCACTCGGGCCGAATTCCACCTACCACGCCAAGGCGGTGGGGTATCGTGCCCAAAGGTGTCATTACCTGGAGTTGGACAGTAGGAACGGTGATGGTGTGGCCCTCTATCCACTTCATTTCCCACCGTTTCTTCGTCAACCATGGCACCGGCTGGCACTTGGGCCCTGGTGATCAGGCTAATATCTGCCGCGGTGTCTACTGTGACCGGAAGGGTCACTGGCAGGCTAGTGCTCTGAAGAGGGCCACCGAGATGAACTGGTTTCCAGTCTCTCGGGAGTAAAGGATCCAGTGCGGACCAGCAGCAGAAAATGAAGTGCTGATTAGGTTGACAAATTTGGTGGTGGGGACATGATGGGACAGGCGGAGATCCAGCATTGTGGTGGCTAGCAGCCCCACAGGATCTGCACGGGCCTTTTGGATGGGCTCGGTGGCCTGCAGTAACTGTTGGAGGAGAGGGCTGAGCGGATGAATCGGGAGGCGGAGTTCTGGCTGGTAGGGTTAGGCTGCTTATTAGTGCCGAGTTTGTATCGGCACTCAGCTTCAGCGTGGCCCCTTCTTGCAATAGTTGCACATGGTCGTCCTACTAGGCAGTCCATTCTTGGGCGAGTGGAGTTCGAGAGGTAGGCCGGAGGATGATTCGCTTCTGAGAGGTGCTATGCGACTGATTGAAGGTTTCCACGAATCAGCCATGCGACAAGCTTCCATAAGTGTGGAGGGCTGTTTATCGTTAAGATATACTGCAAGGGGCCCTGGCACACATTGGAAAAGGTCTTCTAGCATGGTCCGATTGAAGAGATCCTCAAACGTCGTGCAGGCCAGAGAGTCGAACCAGCGCGTGCGGACTGGGTTTTGTGACATGCCCATTCCGTCCAAGACCAGCCGACTTCCTTGGCAAGACCTCGGAACCGTTGTCTCCATTTTTCTGGGGTTATCTCGTAGGCCTTTGTAATGACTCTACGAACTTCCGCCATGTTGCCTCTCTGGCTCTTCTCCAGTGAGCGGCGCTGCCTTTTCCCTCCATATGCTTGGCTAGTATTAAGGCTCTCTCCGTCTCCGTGGTGCTGTAGTTATCGAAAGAGCCTCGATCTCCTCCAGCCATGCTTCTGGCTCGTCCTCAGTCCACTTGGGGACTAGGGAATTGATGCTCGAAATTGGGCCGTTTGATGCAGCAGGTGTAGGACTGGAGGCTTGATGGCTAGCCATAGCTGGGCATTCTCCATTTTCGCTCTCTCAAGCTCGAGCTCCTTCTCCTTTAGGGCTAACTCAGTTTCCTTGCAGGCTAACTCATGCTGTCTCCTTCTTTCTTCTCTTTCCTCTTCATACTGCCTCTGCTCGGCTTCATACTTCCTCTGCTCGAGTCTTTCTTCCTTCTCCCGCTTGGCCAAGTCGTCCACTTGCTCCTTAACCCAGGTGGTAAGTTCCGGCCGTGAGACCTGCCCGTCCCAGCCCCAGGAAAGTTTTATAATGCTCTGCTGCCATGGTTCTGGTGGGGAAGGGCGTCTAACCGGTCGCAGTCGTGCATGGGCAGCAGGAAGTGTCTCTTCAATAATGACGTGGCACCCTTTCAAAAGGTGGCACTGTAGTTTGGGTGTGCCGTGTACAGGTCACACTGGTGGCACTCAGTATCCCTAGGCACTGGTGCAGGTTAGGTTCCAGAAGAACTTTCTTCTGTGTTCCCTTTGGTTTTGTTTTATTTATTTTCTGGATTCTTGCTTGGTGGCACTTATGGTGCCAATGTGTTTCCTAGGGACCCTCTACTGGAGTCCAACTAGGCTATATGGGAGGAAAGGCACTCTACACCCTGCAGAGTGCAACAATCGAATGAGAGAGAAAGGGAAGGTAAAGAGAGAGAGAGAGAAGTAAGCTATTCAAGTGATGAGTGCTGCAAATTATTGGCACTGTGGAATAAAGTGAATTTGGTTTTTTTTTTTTTTTTTCTTAAAGACCCTCGTGCGTGGCTGGTCCCAGTACCCAACCCAGTGCTGGCCCTCTTTTTCAGAGGGTGAAAACTACTGTTTGCTTCGGTCTGGATAGCAGGCCTCACTCGTGACCGACAGTTTATCACTATATCGTAATTACTCTTAACTTGTCCTCATCTATTGTGGGACAGAGGTGTTTCTTTTGTTTGGTTTATTGTATTCGAATTAATTAGCCTAGTGTCGGCCGTTCTTTCTTTGAAGAGGGTCACGTACACTTAGGTTAGGAATGCTTACTTGAATGACGAGAGAGAGAGAGAGAGAGAGAGAGAGAGAGAGAGAGAGAGAGAGAGAGAGAGAGAGAGAGAGATTTCAATCAGCGAATTTCTTGCTGCTTGAGAACATGTAAACAAAGATTTTATACATGCACAATGGCATGGATCTTAATAAAATGATATAGATCGTCGTCTTGGCTTCCTTAGGGATTACTTTATTATCTTAATTTTCCGGGGCCGACGTCACAAAAGTTTATCGTAAAATTTTAAATTTTTTTTATATGATTTTATAGTAGGTATTCGTATAGGAACTTGTGGTATTACTCTAACTAAGGCCTATCTTTCCCTGCCTAAATTATCTTTTTTTTTTTTTTTTTCCGAAGTCTGTCTAACTTCTACTACGCCGAGAGAGTAGTTCCAAAAGGGCTGGGAGCAGAGTGGTCACAACAGAGAATGACAATAACAAGGTCTTAAGATGGCAAAAAATCCTCGTTAGGCCTAAATTTCAAAACAAACAAATTCAAAACAACCGCGGCGGTATTTTTTCTTTTGCACAAATTCAAACAACGAACGAAACAAATGCAGGTATCCAGATTTTACTTTAAATATACCAATCATGCATAGTGTTTTACGTTACGGATGGAAAACTAAATTACCAAACAACTTTGTGTCTTTTGTTATCGTTCTCTCGGATTAAACATCCTCGGCAAACAATGGAATAGATTTGCGTGATTTGGAACGGACCAAATTTACTTTACTGAAAATGTATTTTATGATACAATTACTACTTCCGTTCGTTCGCCACTTCACTGACACGGTTTTTTGAATGATTCCCGCTATATGCAAACAATAACGATCGGAATTGCCGACGCGATTTCTAAATCACTTTGTGTACATGAGCTGGGCTCCGCGATTCTCGGCCTTAGGATTCGTTTCTTGAACGACTTCTCTCACGGTCCGAACACGGTAAAATGCCCTTGTCTTAGACGTTATAAATTATGACTCTCTGCTCTCGACGCACCCTTTCCTACGCTAATTCTCGCTACACTTGTTATTATAACTATTCTCTTTACTGCTTATTATTATGCCTCGTTCCTTGTTTGGAAGAATGAAATGGAGTTCGATATCTGACTTTTATTTTTTTTTTTTTTTTATTAATGTAATTTTAATTTCCTTTTCTCCAGATTCTTTCTCTAAAATGTACTTTAGATTCTACACAAGGTCGCCAATGTTACGTGTGAGGGTCTTGGTTGATCATGTATTATTCAATTTATGTAAATTTCACGGCCCTGCAAACCAAGATTACATGTAACCTGTCACTGAAGCCAAAAGTTAACCTCAAAGACAGACGTTAATTAGCCAAAGGTCGCCAGTTAAGGGTTATTAACCTTAACAAAGAATATTTGAGATGAATTTGATTTTAAACAAACGGTTCTCCCAAACATTCGGACGCCAGGCAATCAAAGCCTCGAGATTTAACCTGATTTTGCTTACCTAAATCACTAGGTATTTTACTGGAATAATGGGGTTGAAGCTAACAATAAAATAATTAGGCTTAATCTAGACGTTGTGAACACATATACCTAAGTGGTGGCTGAAGGAAAAAACAAAGAAAAATGTGAAATACAGAAAGAACTTAGTCAATCGGAAGCTTCAACAAGAATCGGACTTACCGTGAGCGTCGGTCGCTGTGAAGCGAGGGACCTCAGGAGTGTATTCTGGCAGTCTTCCCAATTCACTAATTAAGATAGACGTAGGAGAAAGTAAATAAAGAATAAAGAATATCGTTCGGGCACGCACGCAGCGTCACCCTGGTTCCCGTGACCGCTGGGATCTCTCTCTGACTGACCCGACCTACAACCGTTCTTCCAGAGGAGGACTTATACCGCCGGGCAATCCGACCTTGACAAAGGCATCGTCGAATGCATAGAATAAAGCTTAAGGGCCACCATAACTGGGGTCATTGGCGTAAACCCTCTCTGAGGCTTAGGTCCTAATGCCTAACATATTTTGTTTACAAACTTTCCAGCCTATGGGGTTAAATGCCTAAATGCTACCTATCGTGGGACAAAGCAATTTCCCTGTCTCAGTCAGGCTGATATTTCTATCCCTAAATGTTCGAGGGCGAACAGCGTAAATATTTATAAATATATATATATATATATATATATATATATATATATATATATATATATATATATATATATATATATATCATAAATATTATTAACGGCAACGAACGAGAAACAAAATAAGTTTGCCGTATCTCTGTGAAAACGTTGCAAGTCAATAAATCGGTTGGTTGAAATTCGACTACAGCAATTTCTGATAATTACATAAATCAGGAAATATTCAAAACAAAAGGGGGAGGATTTGGAAAACTACATAAAAAATATAAAACGACTTTTCCCAGAAATCTTAAAATAAATTAACACAATATAATAATAAAGAAAACATAAATCCTGGGTAGCAACGAACATGGCAAAAGTCACATGATGAAAGGGAGAGAGAGAGAGAGAGAGAGAGAGAGAGAGAGAGAGAGAGAGAGAGAGAGAGAGAGAGAGAGAGAGAGAGAGAGAGATCCCATCCTTTCACTCGAGCCCTAATGAAGAACTTTTATCTCATGCTTACGCAAGCAGATCATCTTTGGTTATCTTCTGCATATCACGTCGATGCATTCATGATTCACACAGCCACGTTCAAGATATTTTGGAATGTTTTCTTCTACTTTATCAGCTTCTCGTTTATCAGTCATGATTTCAAAGAACTAGACATAATATATACGAGCAAACATGTCTTGCTCATTCTGCCTGTTTAGAAATATATATATATATATATATATATATATATATATATATATATATATATATATATATATATATATATATATATATCACACACACACACACACACACATATATATATATATATATATATATATATATATATATATATGTGTGTGTGTATATATATGTGTGTCTATGTGTGTGTTTGCGCAAAAGAGGTGATAAAAAACTATGCTAAATTCTGTAGTTTTGTATGAAGCCCATGAAATATAGCTCAAATTTAAATATTTACTCTAATGATTTTATTAACATTTTTCCTATTCAGACTAAGCCAGCAAGGAGAATTAATACGTAAGACTCAAACACTTCGCTTTCACGGATTTTTTTATGCTGAAGGATAAAAAGGCTGCAGGCAGACTCAGTGTTAAAGAACAATATCCGGAACATGATTAAAAAGGTACCACAAAAATATCGACGCTTTCTATAAGACGACAAACGCTCGTATATTCAATTAACAGAGATATTTCTTTCCCAGCTCTTTCTATACCATATCTTCCACCAGCATCTGCCTCCTACCACACACACACACACACACACACACACACACACACACACACACACACACACACACATACACGCGTGCCCTGATGAAAAATATCTCTCCACGGTATCGTTCCTAAAAGTCTTTAATATACTCGTATACGTAATCCTAAAATTCTCAGCCGTCTAAAAGTAAATTTCTTCCTGAAAGCCAAAACTTTGCTTTTTCCAGCCGTCGTTCAAAACAAGAATCTCATTCTCTTTCGTGAAGTTCTGAGGAAGGAGAGAGAGAGAGAGAGAGAGAGAGAGAGAGAGAGAGAGAGAGAGAGAGAGAGAGAGAGAGAGAGAGAGAGCCGAAATCTCGCATATTCTGTGGCTACGGGAGTTAGAGAGGTAGACTGCAAGCTAGGTCTTCGTTCACTAGCTGTGGAAGTCGAGAAGATATATAGACATAAAAAATAAAGCAGATTTCACTTAGTACTTTTAATTTAATCATGGTGACGTATCAAGGCGTAGAACATTTATCTCTGGTATAGAAACAAGTTATAAATATATTCAATTGTTACTGACATCTCTGCAAAGAACCATGGGAAAGGCAACCTAATGCATTGATGTTTCTCGGTCCTGACAAATACGAGAGGGCAAAGTGAGGAACCTAATCTCGAGCCAGTGTGTGTGAGAGAGAGAGAGAGAGAGAGAGAGAGAGAGAGAGAGAGAGAGAGAGAGAGAGAAGAGAGAGAGAGAGAACTGGTTAATGAACAGACATGACCTCCTTACAACACAAAATCTATTCGACTAGGGATATCTGCTAAGCCTAGCAGCAACTTCATTTCGCATTTTGCTCTCGGCTATCATATGAACTAGAATAACAATATTTGTATACGAGACATGAACAACTATGTCCCAGAGCATCCTTCAGTAAAGGACCACACTCACTAGAAACCCCATCAACAACTATTTTTCTCATCATTTAAAAAGTGTCAATTTTAGTAGTTGGAACTAAAGCGCATCAAAAGTGTTTGTTTCAAAAAAGCTTACTTGATATCAGGCAATTTCGAAATTCTGGGTACTTATGTGAGAGTGAAAGACAAGTTTTTCAGTACCCTTAATAAGCACTAGCGGGAAGGAGATTGGCAGGTGGCTGTTGCAATCAGTAATTATACAACTTGGTGAAGATACACTGCACTGCACAATATCAGCTCACCTCCATAAATATTACATGGAAGACAGAAAAAAGAAAATGATGTCATGCAGTTACAGAGCTGAACATTATGTATTTGTACGACGTGGCACACACGGTCGCATGAAGCCACGCTGAAAAGACAATATTTTGCTGCACGAAGAAACTTTAATTAAACATCGTTCGTGGTATTGCATTTATCATGGGATTATAATGTAATAAAGACGCATCTCAAACAGGAAGATATATTAAAGTTACCCCGCTGGACTCCTTCAAGTGTGAAAACCAAAAGATGTCAATGTGAGCACGTGCAGTAATTAGAGGTACCGTATAATAATTTGCTGTGTAGGTGTCATAGGTAGTGACTGTTTTGGTTAAGGAGAGGTACTAATGAAAACGAAAATTTTCTTTTTAATAAGCGCACGTCGCGTGAACGTCCAGCAAGGTGTTACCCTGGGTCCGTCTTCTCCCCTCGCTGTCGCCTGTCATCCCTTTGTAGCCCCACGAATTCGGGAAAATTCGACGCAGGCTGATGCAAGATTTCGTCTCCGATGCTCTAGAAACAGCCATGAAGTCTGCTGAGCAATTTTTTCTATGCCATTCGGTAAGTAAAAATTTCAAGTCTTTCCATATACGGAAACGACGATCATCGGAGCTGTCATCATTAGCCCAGCCCCATTCAGTGATTTGTAAGCTCCCATAAGATCGCCCTAGTAAGGGCCGAGAGCGAAGGACAGAGAGGAGAAGTACTAAACGTTATACCTACAGGAGACGGTTTGGTACGATCATGGCGCCTCATCTACACTGCCCTTTGGAAGATGGCTGTCCCACCCCCAACCTGGTTGGAAGTGTGTGCTCTACGGATCAACTGTCAATGCTCTCATCGGTCTACGTCCTGGCAACGTAGGATAATCCAGAAGATAAGTAAATATCTATTTCATAGTCTTTCCTTGCGCACCATTCCCCCTGCCTTTACCTGCTTTGTTTTATTCTCTTAGTACTACGGTGTGTATAAAGTTGAGCGAATGCAAGATTCCTTTCCATTTTCGGTGTATATTGCAAGTAAATACTGTCTATTTTTGTATTTTTCGTATTATATTTTTTAACCCAGCTTCCTAATTGTTGGTGCGGAACTATTTCAGTACATTAAGTAAATATTCAAAAGAACCTGACAACTCTAGACCGAATCGGAACGGTAGTACTATTGGGAAGCTCTCCAAAACTATTACAACGTGACAGTAACATAGCACAGTGACGTCATATAAATGATTACGATAACAGCCTGTTTTGTAACCCTTAAAGTATGAACACGGTAAGTTGTGCAAGAACGTATGATCCCTAAATGAACTGGCTACTCGTTTATATATGCAATATTCCAGGGTAGCAAATATCTTGACCTTGGTACTACACGATCATGTCACAGTGGCGGCAGACTGAGAAAAAGAGCCAGAAGTGAAGTCTTCTATATATCTTTATGAGAAAACTTACCATAACTTGTGAAGAGTTCTACTGACCCAAACCGTACAAACCTCTGGCTATACACGAAGCAAACTAGGGAGGAAAATTAACATCGTTACCAAAAAGTTAAATTATTACCGGAAACCAATAAACTGAGCTAGCATATGAGGTTGCACGTGACCGTTTTAACCATTCGCACTCGTTGTTATTGCCCCAAGAATCAAATACACCTAAAAGAAAAAAAGAGAGAGACAAGACAAGACCGCTAGTATTATGATGTTTCAAAATAAAGAAAACCGATAAAGATATGAATCATGATCATAGATACCTGTAATTAAGTTACTAAAAAAAATGGCCACTACATAACGATTGTATCACTTCTTGTAATCTATAAACTGATTAGATATTCAAAAATTTTACGATCAAAATAATAAATATGTCATTGTAGCCCACGTAGTCATTTGAACCCAAACGTTTATAGCATCTATAATTTCAGGACACTTCTCTTATTTTCTATTGCAAGCAAAGCAGAGAAATTACCTGTCTCTACCCTTGTTCACCGGCTTTATTTGGTTCGTTCTGAGTGAGGAAAAAAAATGATTGCAAAAGAACAAGAGGGCTATGTCTCCTATCAAACTGCACGAAATGTTATACTGCTGCTAACAGTTTCCATGAAGTACAAAGTCGTATTCAATAAGCAGTGAACGTGTTCATTCTTTATACACCAGCATATCTTTCCACCTCCAACACAATTTCAAAGACAGGTTCAAAAGAAGTATCCCTTCTTTACAGAAGAAGCCTAGAGGACATTCAGTGTAATCACTGAGAGATTTACTATGCTCACTGACCTCGAAACAGACTTCATTTTAGTGGAAGTACTTAGTTTATGAACGTACGGACTATGGAATTCCCCCTTCGGCTTTACGGGACGCCAAAGTACTTTCTTCACATTTTTACCAATTTTTTTTTATTTGCTTCCATTCTCTCGTAACTTGAGAAATCAGCAACCTACAGGTCTTGAAACAACATCAGAAATATGCCAGTTTTCTCTTAATTTGATTCAAACCCCTTCATCTATCTGTCTCTCTCTCAAATGTACAAAACACACACACACATATATATATATACATATACACACACATACACACACACACACACACACACATATATATATATATATATATATATATATATGAAAATATATATATATAAATGTGTGTGCGTGTGTACGTCTGTGAGCACATGCCTACGTGCACTCTTGCATAGCTGCAGTGAATCTGCACTCGAAAACAGATTAGTTAAAACAGCACAGAAAAGCATGAGACGAAAGAACACCACACTCTCGTATGAATGACATTATTTTGCCACACTGAGGATGAATACTCTTCCTTCATGTACAGGATGAACTTGGAGCGCAAAAGCGTGAGCTGGTTGACAAAGACCGAAATCCTGACTGCAGGAGATCTCCCTCTTATTAATTCATCACCGGACCGCGATCAGTCCGAATGCAGGCAGGAGCACTGCGCGCGAAATATCAAAGAACCAGTCTCCTTTCCTCGGGTCAGGACGAGACCAGAAGAGAGAAATCAAGTTTGGTTCTCATAAGTTACAGACTCAACGATCTAGATCTAAAGACGTCAGAATAAAAAAAAAATGGTGATGGACATCAGAATAAAAACCCTGGGTCTGATAACATTATTTAATATCTCCATATCAAGAACACCGCGACTACAAAATAAATACACAGAAATATAAAATCAAATGTTGGCAAATTATAAAGCATACAAAAAAAAAAATCAAATACGGATTATAAAAGGAAGCCATAACGATGACAGATCGTAAGAAATAAAACGTAATATCAGATATATATATATATATATATATATATATATATATATATATATATATATATATATATATATAGTGTATATATATATATATCTGATGTATTAAGTTTTATTATTATTATTATATATATATATATATATATATATATATATATATATATATATATATATATATATATATATATATATATATATGTATGTGTGTGTGTGTGTGTGTGTGTACATATGCGTTCTTTAAAAAGGAAGTTAATCCAAAATACACAAAATTCATTACCTATTTTTAACCTTTAATTGCCGATTCAAGGGTAAGTCCTTTTGGAGGTAACTTCAAGGTACCGCCACTTCATAAAACCACTTGATTTGTTCATCCTCACCGACACTGATTACTTGATCAAGACAGTTATTCCTCGGTCTCCCTACCTTCCTTCTCCCAAACTAACCAATCGTCTTCAGTTTTCTCGATTTAACCAAATAAGATTAGAACGACGATCTGCCTTTTGAAATTGGCAGCTGTTCTGCTACATCGTCGTATGTTCATTTCTTACCCTTTCAACCTTTCCCTCGTCACATCGTCTATCAAACATTCATTTCACCAGCCGCCACCTTTTTTTACTCATTAGCATCCACTAACCTCTTGCATAAGCGTTGGTCTTCCCTAGAAAACAATACACTTTCTCACATATTATTCTACTTACATTACTTCAACAGTTCTCCAATCCGGCTATATATATATGTATGTTAATATATATATATATATATATATATATATATATATAAAGTATGTATATGTACATATATATATGTATGTACAAATATACATATGTGTATATATATATATATATATATATATATATATATATATATATATATATATATATATATATATATATATAAAACTAAACATTTTGTGAAAAACAGAAGTATTCATGGAGACTTGAATGCATCATCACAGCAACGACAGAGCAAGAGATAATATAATAGCGGAAAATATGCATCAATGGATTCGTCTTACACTGGGAATGCGAGTGCACGTGTAGGCTACAAAAGTACAAGGAAAAAATTTGCGTTCCAATAACGAGAGAGAGAGAGAGAGAGAGAGAGAGAGAGAGAGAGAGAGAGAGAGAGAGAGAGAGAGCAATCTTCTTAATATGTGACTACAGATGCAGCAAAGTGCCATTCGAATCACAATTATGGCCTGACCTCGTGAACAATGACGTGGGCATTATTCTACTTGTCCATAAAGAAAAAGAGGAGAAAAAAGAATTTGCAACAAATGATCGGTTATTTTCCCTCTTAGGATTTAAAGGTCAAACGACATACAAGAGGACAGAGGACGACGTAGAATTATAAATCAGTGGACGATAAAGAGAAAGATAAACATGGAACATTTACAAAACGTATAACAGTTACTTATAAACTATATATACACCACAGACAGAAATAGACACACACACAAAAACACAAACACACACACACACACACACACACATTATTATTATATATATATATATATATATATATATATATATATATATATACCATATATATATATATATATATATATATATATATATATATATATATATATATATATACATATACACATGATATATATACAGTATATATACGCACACCAAAAACTCAAATATAAAAGCTGGTGAAAGAGTACCACTTTAACCATAAAAACTATTATTCTCGAGAGCAAATAGGAAAAGTCAGGTCTTAAATCAGTTAATAAACTGTTAGAATTCAAAGCCAGAACGAAATTTCAGTAAAAACAATTGAATATCCTTTGACTTCAAAGAAATATGTCAGCCGTAATTCAGCCCAAAATCTCAGAGATAATTCACAAAAATTTTACTCTGGAGTCGTTTGAAACTTTCGAACTCCAAAATCCAGACAAGAATATTTCAGTCCTAAGTCATCTAAGATTCTCAGACTTCAAAAAAGAACATTATTCCACTATACCTCACTTGAAGGTTACGAACCTCTAAAAGGAATAATTCAGCCATTTAACACTTGAATATTGATAAAGCTTTAGATCAAGTGGAAACTCTTGGATTATAAAGGGTTTCATTACCATCTTCTTCTTTTTTTGACGTGCTTTTTTCCCATTTGTATGGGGTAAGCACGATGCCTTCTTTTTGAAGGACCTTGATTTGGCTTCGAGGTAGACTTTGTAGTCTCGGTATGCTGCCCTGCCTGTCATCGCTTAGACCCCGGTAGCGTAAGTACATATATCGTACCAGTCACCAGCGCCCGTTCCCCCAGCAGCGAGGACTCAAGCGCGGTTAGGTCGACAGTCGAGACATTATTCAAAATATATTAACATACTCTTGTGGAACATATACAGTAGGCCATTTACTTACCAAGAGCCGATGGAATAAAAGTACATTAATATACAGCTGGAAATTGTAAATGAATAAAAACATAAACATAATAAAATGAAGAATATTAATATTTTCAATTATTTTGCTTCAAATTCCAAATGAAAAAAAAAGTTATTTCTTTTTATGAATATGAGCTGCAATGACAAGACTGAAGTCAGTGTACCCAGACGTAAATTTTGGGACTTCATATACAAAACTTCAGGCTGTATGTCAGTTATGATTACGACTTTATGTACGATAATTCAGGTCACAATTACTATTAGTATTATAATTCATATTAGCTCATACAACTGGGACAACACCATAAGCCATTCATCTGAAGAGTTCCCCTACACAAAATCAAACGCGCAAGAAATAATGTAAGTGACCTATAACTGACTCAACTTCCAAAAGGAATATTGCTTCAAATATGAGCTGATGAAAATTGAGTAAAAATTTAGTTCCTCTGCTACATTCTCACACATAAACCATTCCGTAGATGCCAATTTTGTCTCATAATTGAAAATGATAAAATTGCTAATGATTTTTAGTGATTCTTCATAGGGTCTGCAGCCAAATACTCTATAACAGTCAGAACAATTGAGAAAAAAATGTAATACTAAGTCTTGCAGTTTTGCATGTCAGTAAATGGGCACAGACGTGTAAAACATTAATAATGATGGTTCATTTGTTTAAGGATAGAATGCTGGATGTTTCGGTACTTAGTGAGACAAAGGTGAAAGGGCAGTGAGCGCAGGACAGGGAAGGACAAATGGTAGTTGTGACAGCTAAAGGTGGAGTCGCATTTGTAGTTATGTAGATAAGTTGATAGTGTACGTATATGATGGTCCAGAAATGGAAATAATGAGTGAAAAAAAAAACTTCTTAGGTGAGTCTGAAGCTGGGTCTGGATGGGTTTGGATAATATGAATGGGTCATCATGTTAGGTGATTTAAATACATGGGCACATGGAAGAAAACTGGAGTTGGTGGTAGATATGGAATTTCCGAGAGAGAAAGAATGGAGTCTTGTGGAACGTGGAAAGGGTGTTGACTGTTGGATAATGAATAGTTCAAAAAGAAACTGACGATGAAACAATCTTAGTAAATAATTATGCATCAGTACAAAGTACATAAAAAAGCTTGTTGATGGATGTACAGAGTGGTTGAAAGCGAAAAGTATGAGAATGTAGCTATAAATGCAATTAAAACAACAGAGCCTAATATTAAGTAACTGAGCAGAGCATAAAAAAAATTCTGACGAAAGAGTGGGTAGGGTTGAAGGTATGGATGTGGAAGAAGATGAATGTCTAAGTATACTATATATTTCTGGCTCATGGTGCTGAAAGTGTGACTATGGTTTATAAGGTAGGTCTGGATGAGGAAAGATTCTGTAAAAAGGCCAAGTTAACAGAGGAGAAACAGTTATGCAAATGAATGAAGCTGAACAGGCTTACATCGACCTACAGTATGTTATGGTAGAACCATAGAAAGGTAACAACGCCTTAACATTTATAGGGGATAGTGAAGAGTCGGGTATAAACCTGGGTCTAAGATAAGGATAAATTAACTCTCCATGTTTGTTTAATATCTTTATGTATGTACATTAAGTGCCAAGTTGTGGGATACGAAAATAGGTAGAGAACGGAATCTGGAATTTTTGCAAGTGCCACAGTAGTGATTGGGGACAGTAAAGAAAGACTTCATAAACTAGTGAAGAACAACTTCAGAAAATTTTTGAAAGAGGAGAAAATTATGAATAAATGTTAGCAAGAATAAGGTTGTGGGTAAAGGGAACCATAAATATGGATGGTGGAAGAATGGAAGTCGGTGATTTCCAGGAATATGAGGGAGTAAACAACAGATGATAGTAGGAGGGAAGAAGAGGCGAGTCATGGAATAGATAAAGCAAAGGTAGTAGGGTGTGTCCAAGACAGTGTTTTTGGAAACCAAGGTGGGAGTGTATGAAGGAAGTGTTGCTCCAACTTTCCCTTATGGAAGTGAAGTGTGGTTGCAGAATGTTAATGAAAGCAGTAATCCTCAATATATTCCCCTCACACACACACACTCACACAGTTTTCTTGTAAGTAAAAGTAAATATACCTTAGTTTAACCCGACCACTGAGCTGATTAACAGCTCTCCTAGGGTTGGCCCGAAGGATTAGACTTATTTTACGTGGCTAAGAACCAATTGGTTACCTAGCAACGAGACCTACAGCTTACTATGGAATCCAAACCACATTATAGCGAGAAATGATTTTCTAACACCAGAAATAAATTCCTCTAATTCTTCATTGGCCGGCCGGAGATTCGAACGCGGGTCCAGCAGAATGCTAGCCGACAACGGTACCGACCCGTCCAACGAGGAACTAGGAAACCCACGATTCACACACCATAACTTTAAGAAAAGGAATCCGTTTGTCCAAACATGTGCAACAAAGATATCACAGTAAAAAAAGGAACATCTTCCTGTAGAGTAAAAGATCATCAGATAATAGTATTTCCCCTGTACATCTTAAAAATTCATTAAAAAATCTTCGAAGAAAGTTCTGTCTCCAGTGATTAAATAAACAACAATTATATGTGAGACACCCAGGAAATGCCAGCTTTCGCCCTGTTAACAAAATCCGCAGAAAAGAAACGTGCCTGCAATACACGTGACCTACAGATGTTAGGGTTTTGCTTTAAAGAAGAGCAAGGGTCAGATATCAACTTCTTGGGTATGCACAGGCGAGACGACTGTTCGTTCAAAATTAATGTGACGATAGAATCAGTTGAAGTGAATATGCTGCTTCAACAATACAGAACAGTTTTTCAAAATCTGACATGAATTTAATCAATCCAAAAGGCGCACTCTTTCTTCAAATATCAATGTTAACTTCGAACAGATCACAATCTTGCGTAGTCATCACACTGCAAAATCTGATGGAAACGCTAATCTATGGTTCTTTTCTATACCAGTCCTCATCTAAATAAAAGAAGGGATGAAGAAACAGTACGATCCAACTCACAGACTATTTACACTGGCAGGTGGCAGGAGTAATGAAACAATATAGAGACAGTACATGCATATAGCAAGCGACTCAGTTTGTATACCTAAAACAAAATGAACGAATACCCAACAAATGGGTCAACAAACCATATCATAACAGCATGATTAGCATTTGAGCCAGACACAGCGAGATACCGGCCCTAATGCCCAGCACTCTGGGGACAGTCTCTAAATCATCCTTTTGTCAAGGGCGACGGGGCAAGTAGACGCTCCACTCTGAACATTTTATCCCGTGATTGCACGAACTTTCAGCATCACATGGATACAGGAGCGGTGTGACTTAATTCCTGATAAAATATACCTTAGCATTTTTTGACAACTTGCTTTCTGTGTAACGTCACTATTAACGAAACATTTCTTTTTTTTCAATTGTCTCTTTATAATTAAAAGAAATTATTTTCACTGCTCTAGAAACGGCCATGTGAGTCTTTTCATTAACTGCTCAACTATTCATTAAAGCATCTTAACTTCACTGCCAAAGAAATATTTTATATTTTATTATTTATTTGTATCTGTTTGGAGGGATCCTGACTTCAATGAACGTTATACTTTTGTGACTTCACTGCTGGGAAAAGAGGCGAAGTTGACATTTATTCTAAGTAAGACTTTAATTCCAAGCCATATAAATGCGTTTTATAATATCTGTATCTCTCTCTTTAAAATCTGAGTTCATTGCTGTACATAATAATTTTTTTACGACAGGTTATATTTGAAATGTAACTTTACTCCACTGCTCAAGTCAAGAATTTATGTCTTTTAAACTGTTTCCCGCCTGAAGTTAAACTGTTTGTTTTCCGCCTGAAGTTAATTCACTTCACAGCTGCAGAAACAAAGCCTGAAGTACAAGCTTATGTAACTTCACTGTTAAAACTAAAAATCACAGAGAGGCAACACTTGAGTTCACTGTTGTCTAAAATCACCTCCCATTCGCAGCGAAGGAAAAGGGTCTTTATAATATTTTCCTATTTCGATATGCAGTCCAGCTGATTTCAGAAACAGAAAAGAGTCTATTTACACCATCTGCTTGCTGCTCTTTGACATAAACATGACTCCAATAATAAGAAAAAACCACATGTTTTTAATGTTTTGGATTCGTTTCGGAAACCTCTGAGATTTTATCATTTGTGGAGATTGTATTTCTTCAATGTCATTTATTAATTTATTTTTGTGCTTACCTTTTTAAGCCCTGATTGGATTTTTATTCCACTTACCTGTTCAAGCTACCGTTCACCAAATAATTTTGTCAGCATTAAGCGTAAATTCACGAATTAACTTAAATTTTCAGAAAATAATAAAGCATATCAATAACCCATAATGAATGAAGCTTTAAGAATAAATCCATCAGTTGCATGAGAGAACCAGGAGGTTAATATGAAGCACAGTTTCAATTAATAAAAGTAACATAAACTTACGGCACGAATAACATCAACCATAACACGATTTGGTGGTCATTAAGAGAATTAGAATGAAGATGATAAAAAAAGAGAAACACACTTGTTCCTGTTTCACAAGTCATGTTCTAATATTTATGGGCGCGATGACAAAAAATAATGGTCAGTCTATTTGCCTCTTTCGACTGGAGCCTTCCACCGTCATCCACTCAGAACACAAAATAACTTGAGTCACCACAAGTTCTTCGACTTCTGAAAGTAACAGCCGAATAGCTCCCCCTCTAAGACAATTGCCTAAAGTGAATGACCCGCAAAATATACAGCTAGCGTCAGGTAGTTTTGACATGGAAATCATAACCTGAGACGAATACGTCAGAATCATTGTAGACTTTGGATAAGTTATAGAATTGACTGCCATAGCAATATGAAAGTCATTCTCTCTCTCTCTCTACCTCTACCTGCTTATTTGTTTCATACTTCAGCTTTTGATATATAGCGATCTACTGCTACAGTACCGAAAAGAAATTTCGCCGAAATCAGCTCCTCTCTCTCTCGCTAAAACTTCATTCATAATTTTATTGTTACCACGTAGTTTATCCGATGTGCAAAAAAATCTGAACAGGTGACATTGTTTAAGTATGTTTTATAATATATATATATAATATATATATATATATATATATATATATATATATATATATATATATATATATATATATGTAATAATGTGTGCGATGTGCATACAGATACAGTTATATATATACACACACACACACACACATATATATATATATATATATATATATATATATATATTATATACATATATATACATATATAATAAATATGAAAGGCAGCAAATAAAACTTGAAATAAAAAAAGCACGCACTGTCTTCTCTCTTTATATATATATATATATATATATATATATATATATATATATATATATATATATATATATACACACACACAGTACTCGTTTGTGCGTGTGTGCGTGCGCGTGTTTGTGTGATGAAAATATACTGAATGTTAGTAGTTCTATTGGAATTTAAAGTCTCAAAAGTCAGAGTAATTGCAAGAACAGGCAGAAAAAACTGCTGCATTATTTTTACGACACTATTTTCACCAGATATCAAAATCGTAATTGCACATGTGGAAGCGCGAAAAGGTCAGCCAGTAAGACTAGTGCACGTATCATAGAGTAAATAACAAAATCATACTTCTTCGTAATTATTAAACTGACGACAGTCGAGGCATTTACTCCACATAATTACAGCATATTATAGACTTACTGTGCATACCATATAAAAATAACTACATGAAATGTAACTATTCTTATCATTGAAAATGATACAAAAATAAAATATCAACATTATTAAACAAGACAACAAAGAGTATATACAACCAAACACTTTCTATAGTCCTTGACATCATCTCTAATAATCACAAGGTACGTGGGATTTGTATGACTAACGGTTTCCTCTCATAGGGTGCCTGCTAAAGGAATATAAAGCACTAAGGTGTGTGTGTCTGTGTGTGTACGAGCCATACCAATCCATAAAATACACTCTGACGCTTTAAATTTGATATGACCCATGAGTTAGCAACATCTGATCTACATATTTCATGACTCTTAATAACAACCTCACATTTCTGATCAACATTCAGAGGTCACCAAACTACGCTTAATAGAATACACTTGAATAAATTATGAAAATATTTAATCGTTATTTTTACAGCTATTTAATCTGTAATATTAATCAGTTACCAGAAAGGCCAAAAACCCCAAACCCACTTTTAATTATTAACTGCTACATTTAAGTTATGTATATATATATATATATATATATATATATGTAGAATCTACTGGGCATCACAGTCTCTTCAATTTCTTGCGCTTGGATCTTACGGCTTTGTAGTGACAAGCATATCCAAAAAAAGCCTGAAGAATTCGAGAAGTTAAGAGGGCATTGTATATTACAATTACACACACACACACACACACACACACATATATATATATATATATATATATATATATATATATATATATATATATATGTATTATGTATATATATATATATATATATATATATTATTAATTTACGCTGCTGTATCGCTTAGTTATTAATATTTCAGAAATTTCCCATTTGACTAGGGGGATAGCGTATAGCAACAGTACAGGTGGTGACAAGAGATTTTTAGTGTTTCTGCCTTCCCCTACTCAAAGAGACGCCTGGGAAAACACCTGGGAAGAATAATTACTGTTCCTTTCTAGCTAAGCTTCAAACCTAATTAAACCCTTTTGTACTCCAAATACTGGCGAAGATTTTCTCTCATTAATCTGCAGGTAAATGCGCGCAGATCGTCGCCTAAAGCCATGCCTGCGACACAATTTCTGCCATAAAAAGGGCAAGATGACAGAACTCGTCATTCAGTCTGCTTGTGTTCGTCGAAGGCTCTGCCAGGTGGAGCACTGAGCCAGGCAGGCACTCATTTCCTACACTTGGGGAACTTTGACCTTTGAACCAGACGTCGTCACGAGATTGTTAAGATCTACCGCACCTGGAGAATCTTCTATACAAGCATCACTAAGAAGTAAAGTACGGTAGGTCCTGCAATCCGAGAGTTAGTTCTAAGCCAGTGTAACTTTTTCTCTTACTTGATATCTCTCTCACAATTCATAATTCAATTCAATCCCTTTTCCTTTTGACTTTGCAACAGTGTATTTACTAGTGCCAGTGTGTGTGTCCCTTTCTTGAAGTACATAGAGTGACGCCATTCCTTTGTTAAAGTGATTAGAGTAATGCAATCCATTTTATTTGTGTATTAACTCGTTCTAAGAGAGATCTTACAGTATTATTAGTCTCATTTGGAATTATTTCACTACCAGGGGTGGTGTCAGTGTCATTTGCCAAGTAGATGTTCCGTCTGTGTTTCCTGATTTGCCAAGAGAAGTCCGGCCCACCGGGCTGATATAATTGTATGACTACTGGAACTGTAAAGACCTCTTGTATATGGTCCATTTATATACACATTTGAATTACTTAATGTACTGATCTCCAATTCATTGATCTATCATACATTTCCATTTTCGTGAGAGCTGTTACCTTTAAATTACCAGTGTGCTTGTAAATAAAGTAAGTGTTAAACCGCAGGATTCTCACTTAGCGACCTACCAGTTATTATTTGTTCTTTTTCTTCTCTGGTTATGGTATTCCGACAGTTTTGTTGCAAGGTCCTATTGAATGCAGTAAAGTAAACTTCAGTGCCTCTCGAAATTTGTAATATATATATATATATATATATATATAATATATTATACACACACACACACACACACACATATATATATATATATATATATATATATATATATATATATATATATATATATAAGTAACTGCGAGTAATTTATAATAAATGATGGTATGATAAGGAGAATTAGAGAAGTAAAAAAAAAGTACGCGTGGTATATGCAAAAACCTGTTAAGAGACTTGAATTTTCTGTGGAAGTGGAATGTGAATGCTGAATGAATCTGAAATAGAAAATGATGTTGAAACTGTTGAAATGAAATGTCTGCTTTGCATATGCTACGTAAGAACTGATAGGGTAGAAATGTGGAGGTATGTAGAAGTTATAAATAGATTAGCACACAAGAAAATATGGATTACTATATTTTGAGATGGTTTGATAATTTGGGAAGAATGGAGTACGATATTTTGTGAAAAGAGTGTATTACCCAGATGTATGAGGAGGAAGGATTGGATAAACTCGTGAAAGAGTGTTGGAAAAGGTAAAGCCTTAACATTAAGACGCGCAAGAATGCATGCAAGTCAGGGACGGATGTTGCAATGTGTGTAGGGGGATTTGTTGCAATGCTGAAGAGCTTTTTGTGTGGTAGTATGAAGCGGCTAATGATGTGGAGGTGTTACTCCACACTGGGGTTCATCCACGATGAATGTAGCTATTACAGCTGTATTTTCCTGTTACGAGATAAAACAATTATATATAATATATATGTACGTGTATATATATACATATATACAGTATATATATATATATATATATATATATATATATATATATATATATATATATATATATATATATATATATATATATCATAGCATATATAATATATATATATATATATATATATCAGCCAGAGTGATGCCAGGAAAATACGACATAATGGTCGCTGTCACATTCATAGTTCAAATAGTAAATTACAGATTAACCACCTGTGCAATAGCTATCACAAATTTGACCCGCCACTAAAGAACCTTCTGTATGAAGCAAGTGTTGGTGTGGACGTTTTCTCCATTGGGGTTTATCTTTAGGTCAACAATTGAAGAATAAAGCTGACCAATAACTGATGTCTGTGTTTCTCTTTGTAAACCACTCATATTTGTTGTTTATTGTTACACACCGATACATATATATACTTCTTTAACGTTAAGCCAGTTTCCCTAACTGGGAAACACACCTGTCACAGTCACATTCACTTTGGATGAACCCCATTGAGAAGTAAACCCTCCTCATCATTAGCCACTTTACACTCCTACACACAAAGCTATCAGCAGCGCACCAAATCTGCCTACAAACATTGCAACATTCCCCCCCCCTTAACTTGCATGCATTCGTGAGCTTCTGGATGTAAAGACTCTACTTTTTAAAATCCTCTTCCACGAAATCATTCAACCCATCCTCCTAATATTTCAGGATTATATACTCTTTTCACAATGTATCGTCCTCCATTCTCTCCAAATGGCCAAACCATCTTAATACACTGTAATCCATATTTTCTTGTACACTAATCTTTTTACAATTTCTACAAACCTCCACATTTCTCACCCTATCAGTTCTTATGTTGCATGTGCTAAAATATTTAACTTCAACAGCTTCAACATTCCTTGTTAATTCAGATGTACAAAGCATTCACACTCTACTTCCAGAGCAAATTCAAGTCTATTCCCAGTCTTTTGCACATACCAAGCTGCCTTTTTCTACTTCAGTGATTCACCTTACCTAAACATCATTCACTAAAACTTATCCACAAATAATTATTTGAACCAATCACTTACAATCTTCCGCTACACATATCAGCAATTACTATCCCATCTTCCTGGTTCCCACTGACCTTCATAATATTACACTTGCTCAAATTTACTCACCTCCTGTATGAAATATAAAACTCTTTACTCATTTCTGAATTTTCTCTTCTCCATCCCCAATCAGTAGAGTAACATCTACAAACATCAGACAATCCAGACTCCTTAACCCTGAGCATTTCACCTACACGTACTATCATTTCTTTGACTTCTCACATCACAGCACCCAGAAAGACACAGCCACACCCTTGCTTAAGACCCCATTTCACACCAGAATAGTCAGTATCACATCTTATTGCAATATACAATTCACTTCCACAATAAAGACTTTTAACTGCAATCCATACCTTAACTTTTTCTCAGCATCTCCAAATTACCTCTTTAATGATTCCATCACAAGCTTTTTCTAGATCCATGTACTCAATAAACAATGTTTTCCTTTTCTTTCAAACTTTTCACATTACTGTTTATATAAAACACTTGATCCACACACCCTCTCCCTTTTCTAATCCCTCACTGCTATTCTCCTTCAAGCCGTTTTTTCTCAAATCAGAAATCTACCAAACACTTTACCTGGAATACTAAATAATGATATGCCCCTATACCTCTTGCACTCGCTTCCATAACCTTTGATTTTGGACAACAGACCAATTATTCAGTTCATCTAAGTCTCTGGAACCGTTTCTTCATTCAGGCTTACCTACAAATCCTGATCAGTCACTCTGTTCCTTAATCATCTCAGTACCTCAGCATCTCATAATCCTCTTAATGCCTGGTGTCTTTCCTTTCTGCAATTTCTCGATTTCTCTCCTAACGCCCTGTGCCGTCACTTCCACAAGCATTGCCCTGCCTCACCCTAACCCTTCCCACTCTCCATCATCCAGTTCTTCTCTCCTCCTACCCTCAACATTCAACAAGTCTTCAAAATACTCACTCCATCCCCCAGGACTGCATTCACTTCAGAGAGCATCTTCCATTCACGTCTTTCATCCTGGTACCATTTTGCCCATTCACCGTTACCTTTCCATTTACTCTCCTACAGAGCAAAATTCTTCCTGAAGTTGTTTTACGCCTTCTTCCCCTTTCTTTCCTCTCTCCATTTCTTCTTGAGTACCCTATACATTTACCTGTCTACTTACACATAATCTCCTCTGACAATATATTATATATATAAAAAAAATATATATATAATATATATATATATATATATATATATATATATATATATATATATATATGATATATCT